>NW_019154115.1:135531-195535 GCF_002288905.1 Enhydra lutris kenyoni
CACACATACACATGCACTCACACATATTGTGTATACCCAGGGACCTACACAATGCAATATTATGCAGCCATAAAAATGAAATCCCACCATTTGCAATGATTAGGGTAGAACTAGAGGGCATTATGCTAAGCAAAATAAGTCAGTCAGAGAAAATTATCATGCAATCTCACTGATATGTGGAATTTGAGAAACATGGCAGAGGATAATAGGGGAAGAAAGGAAAAAATGAAACAAGAAGAAACTGGGGAAGGAGACAAACCACAAGAGACTCTTAATCTCAGGAAACAAACTGAGGGTTCCTAGAGTGAAGGAGGATGGTACAAACTTGTACCCCTGAAACAAATAATACATTATAGGTTAATTTTAAAAAAAGTTGATTCTAGATAGACTAATAATGCTATTTTTGAAAAAAGGAACCACAGTGAGGTATCACTACTTATCAGAATGGCTAAAATAAAAACAAATGGAAAAACCAAGTGCTGGATGTAGAGAAACTAGATCACTTATACATTCCTTGTTGGAATATAAAATGGTAAGCCACTATGGAAAACAGTTTAACAATTTCTTTAATAATTCAATATGCTACAATAACTATAGGACTCAGCCACTGTACTCCTGGACATGCAAAAGCGAAACACATGAGAAAGCAAAACACATTCATACAAAAATGTGTATAGAAGCACTCATAGCTTTATTTGCAATAACCAAACACTAGAATCAGGCTGGAAGTCCTTCAAGAAGTGTCTGGTTAAACTGTAGTACATGGTACACCACAGAATAAAAATGAACAAACTAGTCATATAAGTAGATGAATCTCCAGGGAATCAGGATGAGTTAAAAATACTAATTCCTAGAAGTTAGAATCCCAAAATGTGGGATTCCATTTATGTAGCTATGCTTTTTGAAATGACAAAACATTAAAAATGCAGGAAAGCTTAGCGGTTGCCAGGAGTTAGGGGAATTGGTGTGTAAGAGGAGATGGGCATGGTTTGAGAAGACAAGAAGGAGGATTCCTATGTATTTGGAACTTCAATATCTTCACTGTGGTGGTGGATACACAAACCTACACAGGTGATCAAGTTATGCAGAACTTCATACATATACACAAATGAGTTATAAGAAAAACTGGGAAAATCTAAGTTCTATGGATTTTATCAAACTCTCATTGTGATATTACACTACAGTTTTGTGAAACATTACACTGGCGAATTATATAAGGAAGCTTTACTTAATTTCTTACAGCTGCATGTGAACATACAATTTTCTAAAAAATTTCAATTTAAAAAAAAAAAAGCCACAGGAATGGAAGGAAGAGAAAAGAAAAAGAACTTAGTACCAAATTCTGAAGAACTCCAACATGTAGAAGTTAGGTGAACAAGGAGGTACCAGCTAAAGAGACTGAGAGGATGCAGCCAGTGGCCAAAAGAAAAATTTTTGATCTTGCTGAGAAATCAGATAATCAAATATAATAAAGCCAGAAAAGGGACACCTGGTTTTACCAATGTGGAAATCCCTGTTGGCAACAGTGGTTTGGGAGGAATATTAACTGCTAATGCCAGGTGACAGTGGCTGAAGAGTGAACAGGAAGTGAAGAGTGTGATTACATAAATATTGCTGTAAAAGTATAAATGGTGCAGCCACTTTGGAAAAGAGTCAGGCATTTCATCAAAAAGTTCAACAGTTACCAGAGGACCTACTAATTCCACACAGGTATATACGAAAGAGAAATTAAGATATCCATGCAGATAAAAACATGCATGTGAATGTTCATAGCAGCATTATACATGATAGAGGCAGAAACAATAAATGTCCACAAATAAATAAAATGTGGTATAGCCATACAATGGAATATGCATCCATAAAATGGAATTAAGTATTAATATATGTTACAATATACATGAACTTTAAAAACATTTTGCTAAGTGAAAGAAGCCAGCCACAGAAGGCTACATTTCATATTGTTCCACTTACATGAAATTATATTAATTTCCACTTCACATGTACACAAAATATACAGAAACAGGAAAATCCTTAGAGACAGAAACGAAATTAGTGGTTGTCAGTGGGGTGGGAAGTTTGAGGAGGAAGGACGAATGACTGCTAATGGGTATAGGGTTTCTTTTGGGGAATGAGGAAAATGTTCTGAAATTGGATAGCAGCAATGGTTACAAAACTCTATGAATATATGAAAAAAAACACTGAACTATACTTTCATAGGGTGAGTTTTGGCGTATGTGAACTGTATCACAATGAAGCTATTATTTTTTCAAAAAGGTATGGCTATGATAAGGAACAGAGGAATAATAGCTAGAAGATGGAGAATATAAAATATATGGGACAAAAACTGCTCAATAATCTGATCAGAGTCACTCAGTGGTTAAGCTCTAGCCTGAGTCTGAGATTGCAAAACTCTGTTTTATCAGTCCTTCACATTTTTTAGTTCTTCCCAAGCTAGCCAATAAATCCTCCTCATCACTTAACAGTTGACTATGAAGACCAAGTCACTCTGATTCTGCTTCACATTAACATTCCCCTTCCATTCATATTTCCATTCCCGCTGTACCAATTTAGATTGTCCTCACTTCACTCTAAAACAGGGCCATCAACTCTTTCTCTTTTTTTTTTTTAAAGATTGATTTATTTGAGAGAGAGAGAGAGAGAAAGAGAGAGGGGCTGCCTATGTGAGCAGGGGTAGGGGAAGAGGGAGAGGGAGAGAAAAAGCAAACTCTGCATTGAGTACATACAGAGCCAAAGGCAGAGCTTGATTTTATGACCTGAAATCATGACCTGAGCTGAATTCGAGTCCAACACTCAACCCAGTGAGACATTCTGGCGCCCCAAGACAGGGCCTCACCTATTAACTAGTCTTGCATTCTTCCAGGCTTTGTGAATACAATCTATCTTCTTCCACTGTTACCCATGTTTCTTTCTAAAACATTCTCTTTCCTGTATTTTCCTGTTCCTGAACAAGCTAATAGCTTGCTTACCAGGAAAAAAGAAAATTAAAACAAAACACCAAAAAACTCTGTCAACATAATGATAAGATATTTTGTCAGCACAATTTCATACAACTCTTCTATATGAATTCTATCCACCTTGCATTGTAGCTCAATGAGCAGGGAGAAGGAGCCCATGAGATTTTTCTGTGATTATTCCAGGGATCATAGGCTTGTGAGAATCATTCTCAAATCTTTCTCTAAGCCATCAGTCACAATTTATATTTGAAAAACATTTGTTTTTTTATGATGAAATGTATACAAATAGGGGACATTAAAAACTTCTACTGATAAACAACATAATGGTTCTCAAATGATGGTTCCCATATGAGAAATATCGGCTTCACCTGAGACCATCTTAGAATTGTAGAAATGCATATTCTCAGCTTTTCCTACCCAGACTGAGTGAATCAGTAACCCTGGGGTAAAGCTGAGCATTCTAGGCCTCCCAGCACTTAACTAATCCTCCAAATGATTCTTACATACACTATCAAAGAAAATAGTTACTTAAACTTACCCTCCTGAGAGAACAGGTAACACCACTCGAACAAACGGAGGATCAAATGGAAAGTTATCCTAAAATGCAAATGGGAAAGTTTAACTAATTTGAAGAAACCCCTTAATACTATATTATTTCAAAGATTTTAAAATAGTCTATAAAGAATGTGTGCATTTATTATCGATGATGAGGGTCATAAAAGTAAAAATAGTACCAAAAATAAAAAGAAGTAAAAACCACAGCAAAAAAAAAAAAAATCATGGCCAAAGAGTTATAAAAAATATGAAGGAGTGTTCCACTTCCAATAAAACTATATAAAGGGACCATTCCAATAATGATACACTAGGTAACTTAGAGCAATCCTCTGGTTGACAATTAGAAGAGGTGGACAAAATTTAACAATTTTAACAATTTTTTTAAAAATTTAACAATTACAGAGCTAAGATCAGGAAGAAAAAGGGAATCCCAGAGAGAGCCAGGCCTCTCCCCCAACCCCCAAACCTTAGGTTTTCTTTCAATTACAGAAGAGGAAGGTAAGAAGTCAAGAAGCTCAGTAGAACTCAGACTCACACTTGCAGGGCTGGGGAGGTAAAAATTGGATCTGGGGTCCACCAAGGAGAGGCCTTGACAAGTCTCCCACACTTTAGGTTGGGACCCTGAAGGACAAATGACAAATTGACCTAACTGACAAGGAATGAAGTCCAACTTTACATCACCTAAATCCCTGACTGGATTTACTGATCCTGGACTGCTAGTGCCCAAGACAGACAAGGACAAATATAAACCCTCTCTGGAGAAGAATACCATCTAAGGCTTCCAAAATTAGCTAATTTTTCACTTAAAATGTCTATTCCTAAAAATAGACAATTACACAAGACTTAAGACTTAAAACAAACATGTCCAGGAAATGAGAAGCAAATGACACAAAAACTGTAAGAATTCAAGATTAAATAGAGTTAGCAGACATAGCTTTTAAAATAGTTATGTTGAATATGTACAAGCAAAGAAAAAAGACAAGATTGAAAACCCTGGCAAAGGACTAAAATTATAAAAATGAACCATACAGAAATTCTGAAACTTAGAAATGTAATGACTGAAATCACTAACTTAACAGATGAACTGAACCACAAGTAGAGACTTAGTGGAAGAGAAATTCAGTGTACAGGAAAATAGGCCAAAAAGACATCCAGAATGAAGCCAAAAGAGAGAAAAAGGTAGAAAATGCAGAAAATGACAAGACACAGGGGAATGTATTAGAAAGGCTTATCATATATAGAGCCCTAAAATGACATGAGAGAATGGGACTGAAGCAATATTTAAAGAGAACGTCTTGAGAATTTTCCAAAATTGAAAGACATCACAAGGTGTAGGCACTATGAATATTTCAAAGGAAATAATGGAAGCCCCAATGAGGGAATGGTAAGTTTCTGAGTTGCTAAAAGAAATTTCTAACCTAAAAATCTATACCCAATTCAAATACTTTCCAAAAAATGATTTCACAATAAAGTTGTTTTCTTGTCAGGAGATCCAAACTAAAGGAAATAAAGAATATTCTTCAGACAGGAGAAATAGGACTCTAGATGGAAATATGAAGAATAAAGACCATGAAAAGAGCAAATATGCAATTGTGACTGAATATTGACTAATTACTGAACAATGATGTATAGCTTCTAGGTAAGTACAGAAAATGCATGAAAGCACATATTTGACAGGGAATCCACATTCTAAGTCTTCGCATTGATGAAGAAAAGGTAAAATACAAATTAAATTTATGTTACACTTTGACAAGGATATACACCGTAGCTGCTAGGCAGTAAAGAAGTAAAGAAGAGTAAGAGAACACCCAAGTACTAAGCTAAAAGAGGTGAGAAACTGGAACAATTAAAAAAAAATCCAAAATATGAGAAAAAGGAAAACGGAATAACAAGAAAAGTAAAAAGCACTTAGGAGATGGGATTGAAATCTAAATGTCAAATAATAGTAAATGCAAATAGACTAACTGTTCTAATTAAAAGACAAAGATCATCAGACTTGATAAAAATATATGAAGAGAAGAGAAAAGAAACCTCAACTAATTCTCAGGCTACCAAGAACAATTCTCTTTTTCAAATTCTCAGTCCTAGAAGCAGATTCCCTGAAGAACAGAGATTTTTCTCTTTATGAACTAAATCAACAATGGTAGCCAAGGTGGCCAAGAGCATTAGAGGTTTGTCTCT
Source organism: Enhydra lutris kenyoni (assembly GCF_002288905.1). Taxonomy (NCBI): domain Eukaryota; kingdom Metazoa; phylum Chordata; class Mammalia; order Carnivora; family Mustelidae; genus Enhydra; species Enhydra lutris. The sequence continues at coordinate 141,243 of NW_019154115.1, forward strand.
TGGTGTTCAGGAAGCCAAGAAGGCTGCCCCTCATTTCCCTACAGCAGTCGGGTAAGGAAAAAGCACACTGCCTCTAATGAAGACATGACAGGAAGTCTAAGAGAAATTACCTTCAATTTCTGTGGTCAAATAAAAAGGAAGAACTAATTGCCTCAAACGAATCTGAGGCTAAGGGAGGTAAACAAATATCTGTCTCATCCAGTTATTTCCAATAAACACAAAAATATAGTTTGAACCAGAAGAATAAGCAGCATAATTCCAGTAACTTACTTTAACTCCCTACTTTCACGCATCCTCAAGTAAGATTCTAAGGAACATATAAACTACAAAAATGCAATTCTAACAGGAAAGGCAGATAAAAAGCATACTTCTGGTGGTTAAATCAGATAATCTTAGATTTCTACTGCAAAGGAGAACCTACCCACACAAGATGCCAACTTAATGACAATTACTAAACCTACTTTCAAATAAACTGTAGATAAAAGGTGAGCTACTTAACAGATATAATTAAGGGTATAGATGCAAAGCTTAGTAAAGTACAACTTCATTTAATCTCCTACTCTTTAGATCTTTAAATATGTGATCCCAAAAGATAAGCCTTTTTAAATTGATTATATGACCAGGAGAACTACCTTCATTTTAAGTAATTCTTCAGAGTAACTCCTCCACATCAAAACCTAGAGATTCTGCTCCATAAACATAAACTGCACCATGGAACTCAGTAATTAATATTTTATAGAAATAAGAGTTCCTTAAAGGGTTATGCTGGGGAGGATGATGATGACTGTTAAAATAGACATTTGAGTTATCTGGGTACACTAACGGCAGAAACTGAGAATCTCAAGGTTTACAAGGATATCATAAAGTTTTCAATTCAACATCTCGGCCTCTCAAGAAAAGTTTAATAATGAGAAACATTCTATTCTTGAAAAACTCACTGAATGGCTCTACATAGCTATCACTTCCTTTATACTGAGCTGAAAACTGCCTCTTTAAAGTCTGACTTACTAGTTTTCATATCATGCTTTGTGTTAATCAAAAACAAAAATGAGGGGCACCTGGGTGGCTCAGTCGGTTAATCATCTGCCTTCAGCTCAGGTCATGATTCCACAGTCCTGGGATCAAGCCCCCACATCAGGCTCCCTGCTCAGCAGGGAGTCTGCTTCTCTCTCTCCCGCTGCTGCTCCCCTAGCTTGTGCTTGCTCACTCTCTCTCTCAAAAAATAGTAATAATAATAATAATAATAATAATAATAATAATAATAATAAATAATCTAAAAAAAACATACACATATACAGCCCTTTAAATAGTTAAGAACAAGCTCTCATGAACCCCTATGTTCTTCTCTCTAAATCTATAATTTAACCAGCTATCAGAGGACGTGGAAATCTCTTTCAAATCCTTGCCACTATTTTCTAAATGAACCCAAAGTTGTCTAAATAAACCCTTTCTAAAATACTACCTCAGAATTCAGTTCAGTAAATCAGTAATTCATTAAAACGGCTTGAAAAACCAGACCACCATTTCCTTAAGAGCATAGCATAATACAGTTGCCAGGCTGCTTATGAATCTAATAGGTCCCCATTCCCTCCTGTCCCTATCCCCAACCCTGTGTTATACTGTATCTCGAGTTCCATTTTCTTATTACTCATGACTTTCAAGTTGTCACCATGGACATCTGAGGCCATAAATACTATTCATGCTCCTTCCTGTAAATCACTGTTCTGAGTCATATCTGCTATCCTCCAATTCTGTGAATCCTGATACTTAATAACTTGGTAGTTCAGTTTGCCAAGGTCACTTAGTTCAGAGCAATCACATTCTTCTCAGCCCTCTTAAGAAATATTCCAGCCCTAGCAATGGCCCTTCTTTCTGGTATCAGGAGTCATGGTCCAGAAAGATAAATGCAACAGAATTTCAGCCATTTACCTCCCAGATCATCTCCTCCCTGAAGTTCTGCCTAGAGTAGGAAAATATCATGAAAACATTAAGTGCAGCCACAAGTCTTTCAGTTTCCTGGTCAAGATTTCATAGTCCCTTAAAGATACCTCTTAAGAAGAAAGTGAGAGGGAAGGGACACACAGGGGGCTTTCAAAGGTCCTGGTGGGAAAAAAAGAAATAGACCCTAATTTTTTTTAGTATAACTGACACAATTTACATCAGTTTCAGGTGTAAGGTTCTATTTCTTAGGCTTGGTATTGGACAAATGGGTATATGATTTAATAAAACTGTTCAGACTGCTGAGTTAAAACATTCCATATATTTTTTTTTTTTTAAAAAGCTACTATCCTGGTTTTTCACCATATGAATCAGTAAAAATGCAGTCACGTTAGCAACTTCAGTAAATATATACCAGACTCACTCTCTAGGAAGACAACCCAAATGACAACCACAAAAGTTTCTATAATAACAAAACTGAGGGAAAATACAGACATTTGACATTTTTGTTATTTGAACAAAGTCCAATCATAAATAAGGATATATCAACAAACAAAAATATATACACACAAAAGCTAAGTAAAAAGTTTTCAGAAAATTAGCCTTTTTTAAAGTATATTCTTTCATGTCTTTGCTTTTTTCCTTAAAAACCCCTCATATCTGTCTACTCTCATGTATTCCAGCACATTACTCCTTGCCCAGATTAAAATCAAAGCCCCAACTAGTCTCAGAAATCTATCTTATCCAAACTCTATTCTGATGCTGAGACATAATTTTTGTTTAAAAAAAAAATCAATCATGCCCCTACCTAAAAACCTCTACTGGTTCTTTACTGTATAAAAGTTAAAATCCCAGACTCTTCATCATGGTCTCCGAAGCAGTATAAACTTCATCACAGACTTCTCCCCAAGAAAAACTATAGGCTCTTGAAAAACGGGATTATATTTTACATCCCTCCATGTCCTCAAGCCTTCCAGAGCCCCTAATGCACTGAAGTCTACCTAACTAAAATAGAAAAAAATATACATATCTGTAAGGCAATTGCTACATAATTTTTTTCTTCCCAATTTAAAAGAACACAGCAAAAAGAAGTTCCATATAATTCAAATACATAACTCCTTAGAAACACTTGCTAGTTTTTTTTTGAAACAAGTGTTTTAAAAGGAGTACATTTATCCTCATTCCATATTAAATCATTACATTTTATCAAAATACCATCGTTATTTTTCAACCTTTACTCTTAACATTCAAAAAAACTATTAAGGGGCCCCTGGTTGGCTCAGTCCTTAAGCGTCTGCTTTCAGCTCAAGTCATGATCGCAGTTCTGGGATCGAGCCCCGTATCCGGGAGACTGCTTCTCCCTCTCCAGCTCCCCTGTGCTTGTGTTCCCTCTCTGGCTATCTCTCTCAGTCATAAATGAATAAATAAAATAAAACTATTAAATATAACCTATAAATTCAGAAAAGTACATAAAATATACCATTATATATTCTAAAATATGCATCCATGTAACCAGCACTCTGGTCAAGAATCAGACGACAGCCAGTTTCCAAGAAATCCCCAGATGTCCCTTTCACAGCTCACAACTCCCTCCGTCTCACCTAGAGGTACCCCCTCTCCTCAACTTATGGAAACCATGCCTTTGCTTTTCTTGAAACTACCCAGGTTTGGACCCATATATCTGTGTTTTTCAGCCTTTCCATTTTTGCTCTACTAAGAAAGCTTTTTAGAAATAGTTTAGAAATTCGGGGCGCCTGGGTGGCTCAGTTGGTTGATCGTCTGCCTTCAGCTCAGGTCATGATCTCAGGTTCCTGGGATCAAGCCCCACGTCAGGCTCTCTGCTCAGCTGGGAGCCTGCTTTCCTCTCTCCCTCTCTCTGCCTGCTGCTCTGCCTCCTTGTGATCTCTCTCTCTCTCTCGGTCAAATAAATAAATAAAATCTTTAAAAAAATTTTTTTTAAAAGAAATGTTTTAGAAATTTTTTTTCATCTATCTCTAACATAGACATACTGCATTAACTGTTTATGTAATGTGGTCCCTTAAAGGGCCATAGACCATTGTAATATATAAGAATTTTTTCACTCCAAGGACCAGTTTTCACCCAACTAGTGGGGATACAGCCTCCACTGAGATGCAAGTCCTAAACAATATAAATTTAGTTTCATCTATTTTTGAGCTCTATACAAAGGAAATTGTAGAAACATGTTTTGGGGTCTGGTTTCTTTAGCTCAACATTGTGTTTAAGATTCACCCACATTTTCCACCTTTTCCTTTTTATATGAACACAATTTTCCATTCTAATGGACACTTCGGTTATTTTCTGTTTGGTGTTATTATAAATAACACTGCTCTGAACAGTCTTACATAGGTCTCCTGGTGTACCTAAGTACTCATTTCCTGTGGAGTATACACTATGCAGAGAATTCCTGAACTACAGGGAATGAATACCTTCTACTTGACCAAGTAACACCAAATTGTTTTCCAAAGCAATATAAAAATATACATTCCCATTAGAAACATATGGAATCCGCTTAACATTTTCTTACCTTAAAAGAGAAGTTAAGCAAAATATATTCTATGCCTTCTTTTTCTTTTAAGATCTGAAGATCACTGTGCAAAGGACTATCAGGATCAACCCTAAGAATTACAAAGCAAAAAACAATTCAAATAAAAAAATCAAGAGATTTTTTTCTTACTAACCAGAAAAATGAACCAGTTCAAGAGCTAAAACAGAGTCCCTCGGGTAAGTTTCAAACATAACATTGCTCTATGGTCCCTGGGTAAATAAATCGCAATAGCCTCCGACTCCTTGGGATTAAATGTCCAAAAAGGTCACAGGATTTTACATCCATTCCCATAAGGGGATTCGAAGTTAGCAGCCATTCTAAAGGAAAGTCATATGTACATATATTTTCTCAAGAACTCAAAAAGAAAATGTCTCTAAAACTGTAATACTAGCCAAGGGATTCAAGGAGAGAAATTTATCACAGACAAGACCAGAAAAAGTGAAATCACTAACAAAATCTAAATCTGTCTATAACTGTTCTACATATTCCAGCCTACTTAAGTTCCTCATTCCAAATATAAATTGGTTATCATGGTCAATCAGGTTATTAAGCACACTTTTGTTTCTGTAGTTCCCAATTATCTCACTAACTCCATGAACCAGTTTACCCCACAGCTGGTCCTTTTTCTAATTCCTCTTTCTGACTTTACTTATTTAAGCCTAAGAAACAGCTTATTTTAACAATCTGAGAACTATTTCTATAGAAACACAGTCTAACGTTCTAAGTAAAAACCATAGCATACAAGTATCAAAGTAGGGAGAAAAAAAATTTCCATTGTGATAGTCTATCATTACAAAGACTGGGTAAGCATCTAAGAGTCACTTACTTCTGCAGTTTAACATGCCAGTCATATAAACTGTCATTTATCAGTTCCACTGAATAAATTCCTGTAAAGATATAGAAACGCAGATTACTTTTTTTCCTTTTTTTTTTTTTAAGAGAGGGGTTGGGGGAAGGCAGAGGGAAAGAGAGGAAATTCCAAGCTGGGCATGGAGCCTGATGTGGGACTCATTCCCATTACCTAGAGTTCATCTGGCTCACCAAAATCAAGTGTCAGACGGTTAAGCAACTGAGCCCCCCAGGGGCCTCTAGGTTATTCTTTATTTGATCTTATAACTACTACTTCAGTATAAATGAACACACTAAATAACCATCAACATCTGGAAATTTTGCTATTAAAACACAGAACTAAGCTATATAAAGCCATCAATGAAGACGATTCTTTAATGAGTTGAGAAACTGTACGTGGGAGGGGGAAAAATTATGCAAAATCCTATGTACTTTAACACTTTTCTTTTATGCATATGCAAATATTTCTATTAAAATGGAATCCCTCCACAGAGTTTTATAACCTTCCTTCAACTTTCCAGGGCATCTTTCCAATTTAGTAGATAGGAAGACTATTGTCAATCTTTTTAATAACTCTATGGCAATTTATTTATGGATATACCATAATTTAAACAATTCCACCTATATCTAATTATTAATTTTTAATTTTTTGCTACTACCAACAATACTATAACAGCAAGTAATTATTTAACATTTAAAAGTAAACCCATATTTAAATATTTAACTTGATGAGGTTTCTACAGATAAACTTTTAGACTTCTAGTAAGAAAAACAGGATGCCAAAACTTCTAATAATTCAGAATCAAGTTTGGCTTACCTTGCACTCTAAAGCAGAAAGTTTTTTTGCTTTTTATTTTAAGTACATTCTAATGATTTAGATTTGGTCACTCAGAATTACTGAATGGATCACAAAGGTGCCTTTCAAATATATTAAAATTTGGCTCTTTCCCTTATTTTAGTACAGTCAGAATCTCTGACAATAAGGGAATTTTACTTCAATTAGAGAGGTTTCACAATATTTAAGTCTTATTAGGTAAGAAAGAACACTCAAAGTCAAACTACGAAATAAATAAATAAAAAAAACCCACATATTTTTGAAGTGATACCATAACTACCTATACAATAAAAGTTGATTTTGTTTTTAAAAAATAAGGAAAAATCATAAAAATCAACTCGGCAACAGTTCTTTGTTCATACAAAAATATATGTATCTTATTTTTCAAAGCAGATATAACTCATACTTTTCCCAGAATCTAAAAATCATGAGTTAATCCCTGTTATCAAGAAGATAAAAAAAAATCATGAGGTATCCATAAAAATAATTTTCAAAAACCCAAAGAACAAGTAAACTCATCCTATTTTACCTTCCACATCTGTTAATAACTTGATTAAATCTGCATTTCACTTCTCTAAAATAAAGTTAATAACCATCTCTGTTTCTATCCAGTTATATTAGAAGAACTTAAGTTTACTATCTGAAATTTTGAAAACAGCATAAGGACAACAGAGTAGAGATCCAGAGGTCCTTACCTGCTTTATAACTCTGTGATCTGTATATGTCCCTGAGCTCTTTCATAAGTCTATCTGAAGCTTGCACAGACCCAGAGACTGCACCCTGCAACATAAAAATTGCTGTTTACCAGAATCTACAAAGTCAGATAACTAAAAAGATTTGAGGTATATAAACCAGAAAGAAAAGTTTACAATGAGATTATAAAAACAGATCACAACTCAACATAAAAAAACAAAGAAGTTTAAATTGAGGATTATGAAGTTTCAACAGAAATATAAAATGGGGGACAAGTCTGGCTCATTTACTGTTTCTTATCGTCTGAAAAAAAAATGTCTAACCAACATGTCTAGATTACCATGGTTCCTACAATAGCCTAGAACTTATCTCAAACTACACTGATTTTTTATTTTTTTTTAAGATTTATTTGACAGGCAGAGATCATAAGTAGGCAGAGATGCAGGCAGAGAGAGAGAGAGAGAGGAGGAAGCAGATTCCCCATGGAGCAGAGAGCCCGATGTGGGGCTCAATCCCAGGACCCTGGGACCATAGCCTGAGTCGAAGGCAGAGACTTTAACCCACTGAGCCACCCAGACACCCCTACATTGATTTTTTTAAACTATTAATTTTTTTCTCTTTAGGATTTTATTTTTTAGAGCATTTTTAGATTCACAGAAAAGTTGAGAGAAAGGTACAGAGATTTCCCATATAACTGCTGCCACAACACAGTATTATCAATATCCGTCACCAGATGGTATGTTTTTTTAAACTGATAAACCTACACTGACACATCATTTCACACACCAGTGAAATCCATAAATCACCTTAAGGTTCACCTTTGGTGCTGTACACTAAATGGGTTTGGAAAATGTGTAACAACACCTATCCATCATTATAGTATCATACAGAGTATTTTCATTGCCCTAAAAATCCTCTGTCCTCTGCATATTTATCCCTCCACCCCACCTCTGGTGAGCACTGATCTTTTTGATGTCTCCATAGTTTTGCCTTTTCCAGAAAGTGATATAGTTGGAAATACACAGCTGTGTAGCTTTTTCATCCGATTGGCTTCTTTCACTTAGTAATATGGATTTAAAGTTCCCCCATGTCTTTTCATGGTTTGATAACTCACTTCCTTTTTTTTTTTTTTAAGATTTTATTTATTTGACAGACAGAGATCACAAGTAGGCAGAGAGAGAGAAGGAAGCAGGCTATCTGCCGAGCAGAGAGCCCGATTCGGGGCTCGATCCCAGGACCCTGGGATCATGACCTGAGCCGAAGGCAGAGGCTTTAACCCACTGAGCCACCCAGGCGCCCCAGCTCACTTCCTTTTTTAGCAGGGAATACATCCCATATTGTTGGGATATACTACAGTTTATCCATTCACCTACTAAAGGATACCCTGGTTCCTTCCAAGGTATCGCAATTATGAATAAAGTTGTTCTAAACATCTGTATGGAGGTGATTGTCTAGACATAAGTCTTCAATTCATGTGGGTATACCAAAGACTGCAACTGCTGGAATACATGGTAAAAATCATGTTCGGTTTTCTAAGACTCTGCCAGACTGTCTTCAAAAGTGACTGTACCATTTTGCATTCCCATGAGCAAGGAGTGAGAGTTCCTATTGTTTCACATCCTTGTGACAACACCAAATATTGTCAGTGTTCCTGATTTTGGCCATTCCTTAATTCTTTTTTAATTTTAGCTATTCTTATCAGGACATAGTATCACTATCAATTTTTGAAAATACTAGAAGGCCCTTGCCATTTTACCCTATCAACTAAAACAGGGTTTCATTAGTCAGACTCTAAGCAAGAATGTCATACTGAAGGTCTACTTTACATATTAAGAAACTGAGAAAGAACATGTTCACCTGCATGCAACTAATTTCAGTTCTTTTCCATGTTGGGATTTCTCTAAAAATGAAAATGCACCAATGTCTTATCCTAGGACTAAATATGAATGCCAACTATTTCTCGTAGGACAAAAACATTCAGAATTTCTTTATTTAAAAAAGAACTGGTCATGTGAATTTTTTTTTTTTAAGATTTTATTTATTTATTGAAAGAGAGAGTGAGAGAGAACATGAGAGGGGGAAGGTGAGAGGGAGAAGCAGATTCCCTGCGGAGCTGGGAGCCCGATGGACTCAATCCTGAGATTCCGGGATCATGACCCGAGCGGAAAGCAGTGCCTTAACCAACTGAGCCCCTCAGGTGTCCCTGGTCATGTGAAATTTAAAATGTTAATGTCTGCACTACACTTTGGGGGATGGGTGGCAAAGGTTCACGAAGCTATTACTTCCTAGCTTTGTGACCTTGAATATATTACTTTAACTGGTTTAAACCATAGTTTCACACCTATAAATAGGAACGATATTTTATAAAGTAGCTATAAAGGTTAAATGGGAAGGTACGTAAAGTTTAAAGTACTCAGTGTCCCTCACGTGAAAACATTCAATAATTTGTATTCATTTTGACTATAATATACAAACTGAAAGCAATCATGAGAGAAAGTACAGAAATCATTAATTTAAATGCACAAACTTTTTCTTTTAAATAATCAAGATAAGGGAAGAGCTAAATTTCTTTGCTCTCTGAAAAAAAAAAAAAACTTTGCCAATTAAATTAATATAGTAAGACTGAAGGGGAGAGAGTAATCTATCTGCTTCCAACACCTGCCATCTCCCTACATAATAATTCATTCCTGGTTTTTGAGAACCTACACCCAGACAGAGGTCCTCAGATGTCATGGGTTTCATAAAGAGCTCTAAAACAAGGCAGGAAGTAAGAAGGAAGTGTTGAAACAAAAATGTCCCCACTTTAGGCATTTTATAAGCATCATTCTCATTTATTCTTCTGAGCAATCATCCAAAAGGTATATATTCTCTATATTTTAAAGCTGAGGAAACACAGCTATGTTTATTACTAGACTAAATGTTCATTTCAAGCCCCATGTCACTTCACATAAAAGTTATGTTAAGTCCAAAGAAAAAAATACTTTTGGTTTGGTTAGAGCACAACAGACCAAATTGCAGTTTGGTGGCGAAGAATTTAAACTTTACATTGTAGAAGACACTAAATTTAAATATACAGATCTCACAGAAGGGTAAGCAATATAAATACTGGAAAGGAGGTATACACGGTGAACAGCAGGTTAATTCCAGCACATGAAAAGCAGATGAGCATGGCAGAAAGCTATGAACAGATGAGACACTTTAACAACAAAAACAACAACCCAGCAGGGAAACAAAACATGGTTGAATCCACAACACAGGCAACGGTGGAGGGGGGCAGCTTAGACTGTTATCTAAATGAATTGCCCAGTGTTATATTATTACCTATAATTACTCAATCCCAAAAGTGCAGGTTCTAGATATTTGCACATACTTACATTGAGATGGTCTTGCCTTTGAGTCTTCCTAATTTTCTCTAGTATTGCCAAGTTTTCTTTTTCAATTCCTTCATCCTCTGACTTTTTTCCACTAATAGGCTCTTCTTCCTTCATTTCATAGTGATCCAAGTCTTCGATATCCTACATGAAAAATAGTAGCTTATTGAAACTTACGCAAAACTTAAATTATTCATGATTCGACAGGGAACAGAAAAGAGAATGGGGAAGGGAAAAAGGCATTCACATTCAGTCCAGGTTCCCTCCTTTTATATCCTACATTGTGTTTAAAAGCTAGAAACTGAGTAAAACATATTTAATAGATTTGTAACATCATTAACTACTACAAAAAAAAATCTATTACAAGAATCTTTTGAGACAGTTTAGCATTAGGTATAAAGAACCTTATTTAAACTTTGTTCCAATAACTTGACTTCTAGAAATCTATTGTAAGGAACTAATTTAATTTAATTTAGGCATAAAGATGCCTATTTAAACTATATAACCACAACCCCCCACCACACACACACAAAACTGCATATGCAAAAATAGCAGAGCAGAGAGGCGCTTGGGTGGCTCAGTTGTTAAGCATCCATCTCTTGGGGGAAAAAAAAAAAGCATCAGTCTCTTGGTCTCAGCTCAGCTCAGGTCATAACCTCAGGGTTGTGAGATGGAGCCCACTGGCAGGCTCTTCCCTCAGCGTGGAGTCTGTTTGAGATTCTCTCCCTCTCCCTCTCCCATCTGCCCCTCTCTCCCACTTGCACTTATACTCGCTTGGGCTCTCTGGGTCTCAAATAAATAAAAATCTTAAAAACAAAACAGAACAAAAACCCAGAGCAGGTAACTCAATTCCATGGAATATTAGAAGACTGTTAAAATGCAACCAAAGGGTGGTGAGGATGGCAGTAGAGAGTGGAGAAGGCTGGCCCCTATGTGTGCCAGGTTCTGTGCTCAACTGGGTCTCACGGCTGCTTCTGGCTGCTGCCTGGGGGTGAGGCAGAACAGCAGCCCCAACCCAAACCTGAGAACCCACCAGGGGTGGACCTCACCACAACTGTGGGGTGAGCTGGGGGACTGGGCGCCCCTGGGCAACCACAGGGCCTATACGAGTTAGAGCTGTGCTATCCACCAGGCAGACCCTTGTTTCTTGCAGCTGCTAAGCACTTGGAATGTGGCTAATCTGAATTCAGATGTGCTGTAAATGTAGACTTAGTGAGAAAAAATAGGAAGAGCTCATAATTCTGTTTTATGAACAAAATGACAGTAATTTAAAGGTTACATAAAATGTATTAAATGGGAAAAAACACAATGTAAAACAAAGAATACAAAACTGAATATAAAGAATCTCAATCACGCTAAAATAAGCACAAAAAAGGAGGCTAGAAGGACATATACTGAAATAATAATCTCTAGAGACGTTCAGTACTTTTCCTTCTTTTCCAAGTTTACTGTCACGAGCACCTACTGATTTTTATAATTAGGAAAAAAGTTAGACTACGAATTTGAATAATAGCCCTTGCTTAACATCTTTTAATCCCTACATCATTCTTCCTTCTTCTCCATATCATCTACTTGTATTTAAAGAAATCTATGCAGAACTTTTAAAATCCTAACCTTTTTCTATTTACTTCTCTTTACTTCAATCATCAAAATCTGTAAAGGAGTACTAGATACTTACTATCTCCATTTTTTTTTAATATCTTTTTATCCCCAGGGGTACAGGTCTGTGAATCGCCAGTACTATCTCCATTTTTTAAGGGAACTAATTCACTGCGATTTGTAGACCATCCAGTCCTTACATCTTCTCTACCTGAGTATTAATGATGAATTCTGTTCTGTGCAGATTATCTTTGTAAAATGACACTCAGCACACTATTCTCTGCGTAAGGCCTTTCCTCAACAATCACACCAATATAAACATATTTGTCTCTAATTCAAGACTTTAAGCCATCTGCTTTTCTGACCAACCTTGCCTTTGCAACGCATCAATCTTAATCTCCCCAAAAGATAGCCCCAATGCACCTAAACACACCATGCCCAAAGGTTGCTCTGTGCCTTTTTTACCATTATTTTAGTTTACCTAGATTATCTTCCTTTCTCCTATCTTAATCTGACTTCTCTGAAAACCAGGCTCCTATCTTTCCAGATTTCCCTAAATATTGCTGTCCCTTCTTTATATCATCTCGCAAAGGAAAACAATGAGAAGTACATATACTCTGAATAGAACGTCTGCTTCATTGGACACCAAACCAGTGGAAAAGGCTTAATGTTTTCCTGCAGTTTATTCGACCTAAATTACAGTGCATGAAAATCTTAAAAACAAACTATCCCCCAAAAGTCATACAAATTAGACAATGCTAAGAATTATCTTGGGGGCGCCTGGGTAGTTCAGTCGGTTAAGTGTCTGCCTTCAGTTCAAATCATGATTTCAGGGTCCTGGGACTGAGCCCTGTGTTGGGCTCCCTGCTTTGGTGGGGAGTCTGCTTCTCCCTCTCCCTCTACCCCTCCCCCCGCTTATGCTCTCTTTGTGTGTGTGTGTCCATGGTCTGTCAAATAAATAAATAAAATCTTTAAAAAAAAATTATTTTGCTCCCAGACACAAAACAAACCACAACTACTTCTTTAGTTTTAAGGCATTCTAAGGAGTGTATTTAGATTTAAGATTTTGCAGATCAAGAAAATAAGGTAATAACTTGAATTAATTCTAAGATCCTAAACAGTAAGAAGGTTTTAAAATCAAGACTGTGCAACTGAAATACCTTTTACATGGTCAGTGAAAAGACACAAATTTTAAAACAAAGCTTCAGAGCCTGAAAACTTACAAAATTATATCAGTGCCTGGAAACTAAACTGGCCTAAAGTCAAGGTCTTAGAATCTGCCCTACCAAATTCTTAGATGATTTTTCAACATGAAATAGCTTCACTACTTCTAGTGAGTAGTCCCTGAAATATTCTTAAATTCTCCTTTTATTTAAATTCAGAATTTTTTTCTTTTTTTAACTAAAATCCATACTTTATTCATTTTTTTCTTAGTTTTTACCTAATATCCTATTCTAGGATCCCCTCCAGGACACCACATAATATCTGTCATGTCTCCTTGGGCTTCTGGCTATGATGGTTTCTTTTGTTCTTTTTTTTTTTAATTAACATATAATGTATTATTTGCCCCAGGGGTACAGGTCTGTGAATCATCAGGCTTACACACTTCACAACACTCATCATAGCACATACCCTCCCCAGTGTCCATAACCTGACCACCCTCTCCATGACCCCCTCCCCCTGGCAACCCTCAGTTTGTTTTGTGAGATTAAGAGTCTCATGGTTTTTCTCCCTCCCGATCCCATCTTGTTTCATTTTTTCCTTCCCTACCTCCCATACCCCCAACTTTGCCTCTCAAATTCCTCATATCAGGGAGATCATATGATAATGGTCTTCCTCTGATTGACTTATTTCACTCAGCATAATACCCTCTAGTTCCATCCACGTCATTGCAAATGGCAAGATTTCATTTCTTTTGATGGCTGCATAGTATTCCATTGTATATATATATATATACCACCTCTTCTTTATCCACTCATCTGTTGATGGACATCTAGGTTCTTTCCATAGTTTGGCTACTGTGGACATTGCTGCTATGAACATTGGGGTGCATGTGCCCCTTCAGATCACTACATTGTATCTTTAGAGTAAATACCCAGTAGTGCGATTGCTGGGTCACAGAACAGCTCTATTTTCAACTTTTTGAGGAAACTCCATGCTGCTTCTCCAGAGTGGCTGCACCAGCTTGCATTCCCACCAACAGTGTAGGAGGGATCCCCTTTCTCCATATGCTCGCCAGCATCTGTCATTTCCTGACTTCTTAATTTTAGCCATTCTGACTGGTGTGAGATGGTATCTCATTGTGGTTTTGATTTGTATTTCCCTGATGCCGAATGATGTGGAGCACTTTTTCATATGTCTGTTGGCCATCTGGATGTCTTCTTTGCAGAAATGTCTGTTCATGTCCTCTGCCCATTTCTTTATTGCATTATTTGTTCTTTGGGTGTTGAGTTTGATAAGTTCTTTATAGATTTTGGATACTAGACCTTTAATCTGATATGTCATTTGCAATTATCTTCTCCCATTCTGTCAGTTGTCTTTTGGTTTTGTTGACTGTTTCTTTGCTGTGCAAAAGCTTTTCATCTTGATGAAGTCCCAATAGTTCATTTTTGCCCTTGCTTCCCTTGCCTTTGTTGTGTTTCTAGGAAGAAGTCGCTGCGGCTGAGGTCAAAGAGGTTGCTGCCTGTGTTCTCCTCAAGGATTTTGATGGATTCCTTTCTCACACTGAGGTCTTTCATCCATTTTGAGTCTTAAATTCTGAATTTTCTAAACTTACTAGTTACTCTTCTTAAAAACAACCAAATATGGATTAAGTATTGACTACTATTAAATGTAAATATAATCTTAATGTTAAAATGTTAAGAGATTTTCTAGGAAATCAAACATTTTGCTCAAAAATATATCATGAATTAAAAATGAAGACAGATTTTAGAAATTATATTCAATTTCAAAATAATGAAGATTAGACAATTACTAAAATATTTTAAAATGAAGATACAGTATTTATAAAATGTGATTCTTACATAAATACCTACTTCAGCCATCTCTTCCTCTTCCTCCTCTTCTGAAGTCACTTCTTCTGTGGTCCCATTCTGAAAAAGAAAAAGAATTTGCTAGGGCTACACAGAATAAGCACATATCGAGGAATTAGAAGACTTCAGGGACAAACTATCAGTCATCTGTCACTATAGTTCCACTAACAGAATTTATTAAAGTTGAATATTTACTTTTAAATCCAGGTTTGATGTGATAAATAATATTTATCAGCTTTAAAAAAAAATTTTTGAACAATTCAACTTGACAGATGCCTTGAGTATAAACAATGGCAATTAGTCCAATAAAGCAGAACTGGAAAAAAATTTTAAGTATTCTAATTTAAAATAAGAAAACGTTTTACACATATGGCTATGTATATAAAGTCAATGGCTCCTTTCTCTTAAAACAAATATCCCAAACCTTTTACTTTAACTTTGAAAAGCCTAATCCTTCCTTAACTTTGAAAAGCCTAATCTTTTACTTTGAAAAGCCTAAATCTTTCCATAAATTCCACTGCCTTACATTTTAAAAGGTAAAACGTGTCATGAAGCAGTAGACATTTCACAAAACTATACAATTATAAAATGATCACCATTTCACTAAAGAGCCATTTTTCTTTTTTAAAACATGTCATTTACCACAGAATACGTCCTTACAAATACACAATTGTCCACTCTTTCACAAATATCTGATGGAGTTTTAGGAAAGGCCTTCATACCTAATTTTGGCAGAGTTCAAAAAGACAAGTTATCTGAACCAGAACAGAGTTCACAACAGAACACATACAGTAGGATTTTTCTTTTCCTTCTAGATATACTGGCTGTATTTGTTCCAACTACAGCTGGTAAGCATCACTTTCTTATATAGGAGGCCTTACTTGATGGCCTCTTAGTATAGGTATCAGAACCAGAGAGAAAAGACACATTTTGGAAATACAGCTCAACACAGCAGCAAAATCTAACTCACTCATCTCTTCCTTGAACTCAAACTGGAAAGTCTGCTTGCCAGTACCTCTCCATTCACATGCCATAGCCAGAGCACAGGTGTACAAACCGGGGGGGTGGGGGCCACAGCAGAGAAGAGTGACAATTACTGAGGGCACTCACAGCAACCATTGATAATGTGATCAATGGTATATCTCATCTGTAAATGAGCAGATAACCAAGTATCATCAGATACTTGAAGAAAACTGGCAATCTGAAAAAAAGGCACCAAGTCAAACAGACAAAACAAGCAAACTAAAGCATTATTAATGAACAAAATTTAAAAAAATCTAATTGGCATCCTTAGCAGTACTTGAAAAGATACTGTGTCCACACAATATAAAAAAAGATAACCACGCAAAGGAAAAGACAGTTCTGGGAAATGAAAAAGATATTCCCCGCCTCACCAAAAAAAAAAAGATAAAGGGGAAAAAAAAAAACCTAGTAGAAGAACCAGAGAGCAAAATGGATTTGAATGAACAAAACATTTATGATTAAGAAGATGACCAAACTATAACATTCCCTTAGAATGTGGAGAAAAGGAGACAGGGGGTGGGGAAAGGAAGAGGTATTAATAGAGAAGAGTTATGGGAAATGGGAGACAGGAATACCCAGAACTAATATTCATCTGCTATCTACCCATAAGACTGAGGGAAAGAAATAACAGACAAAGGTTGTCAAGCTAAAGAAAGACTTCAGAATACTAAGTGGCTCTGAATGACCCAAAGGAATGTTGAAAAGTAAAACCCTATACTTTGCAGAGACAAAACCATACAACTTCCAGAAAGAAAAAAAAAATAGAGGAAAAGAAGAACCAGACATCAGGCTTTTCACTTGTAACAATAAATATTAGAAGATAAAAGTATAAAGAACCTAGAAGAGACTGAATTATGAAGTCTATGTCTAGTTCCACTGGGACAGGTACCATATCCTTTGCCACTGGATCCTCAGCATCTCTATAGAGTACTTTGCACAGAGTCAGATGGATAGTTGTTCAATAAATAATAAAAACAGACACCAAGTATTCAAGGAACACTCTCCACGCACAGTCCCAGAAATCCTTTCTAGAAATAAAAATAGAGACATCATTGAGGGATACATTTTCAGAGGTAGGAAGCAACCATGGAATATAAGATACAGCAATAAGCAAAGACATAATAACACCAATAACTAAGTTCAAGCAATTGCTGAAAATTGAGCTGAGAAGTTACAAGCCATATCATAAAGAATGAAAAACTAAAAATAGCCCAAAGTCCACCTGAGAAGGTCAAAAACTTTTTCTAAAGAACTCTTAGTTTTAAGAAGAAATTGACCCTCATGCTCCAGTAAACCAACTTCTATGTTATGTGCCCAGAAAAATGCTCACATAGGTATCCCACAAAACTGGACAAGAATGGTCATGGTAGCATACATGTGCTTTTTTTTTTTCTTTTTCTTTTTCTTTTTTTAAGATAGATTTATTTCTTTCAGCAAGAGAATGAGAGGGATCACAAGCAAAACCGGGAGAAACAGAGGTAAAGGGAGAGAGAGAATGTCAACCCAACTCCGATCTGAGCACAGAGGCTGACATGGGGCTCAACCTCACAACCATGAAATCAAGATCTGAGCCAAAACCAAGACGCTTAACCAAAGGCACCAATGAGGCGCCCCACACTGTTCCTAATAGCAAACTCAAATGGAGGAATCTGTTATGGTAGGTTCAAAGGATGGAATAAATATAGCAATGAAAAGAACTATAGCCACTCATATGATTAAATTTAACACACAATTGTTAAGCAAAAGACAAAGAACACACATATAGTATGACTCTTTAATATGAAGCTTAAAAACGGTCAACACTAAATCATATTGTTGAGAAATGCAGATATACATGTTAATAACAAGGGAAAAGGAAAAGTTTAGCATAGAAAGAAATGATCATCTAGAAGGCATGTCCAAAAAGGTTTCCAGTGCTAGCAATATTCTGTTTCTTCACTTAGGTCAGGGCTGGGTGATAATTCCCAGGTATTCCCTGTAACTACTTATTACACTAATGTTCATATATTTTCAACACCTATACAACTTCTTGTGAAATATAACAAAGTAATATGAACAAAATATGGAATCAAATCACAGGATATACAAACTATTTAGAAAATAAATATACTAAATCTTAAAACCTATGCAATGAAGTTAAACAGCACACAGAAGGAAACGTATACCTCTCACATGTTCGTTAAAGCAATTTATCACAGTGGTCCAATAAACTACAAAAGCAAAAGAAAAAAAAGGTTAAGACTCACACAAAAATGAAAAAGGAAATTAGATTTAAAAAAATAAAAGGACTGGTTCTATCAAAAGGCCAATATAAATCAGACAAGCTTCTGACAAGTAATCATGACAAAGAAAACAACTTGAGAAATGAAAACAGCTTCATAGCCATAGGTTCAAAAGTACAGATGGAAGTAATTTTTTTTTTTTTTTTTTTTTTAGACTCTAAAATTACTAAAACTGAGGAATGGGAAAAATGAAGACTAATACTTAGAAAAAGAGAAAAATGGATCAGGCTCAGATTTTATTTAAACCATGGTTTCTCAACCTTGGAAGTACTGCTATTTCGGGCTAGATAATTCTTTGTCATGCAGGACTCACTGGACATTGTAGGACATTTAGTAACATCCCTTCTACCACAAAACGCCCATAGCATTCCCCCCAGCCAGCTGTGACAACCAAAATTATCTCCAGATATTTCCAGATGTCTCCTGAGAGGAAAAACTGGACCCAGCTGTAATTTTACTTAAACTGTCCTAGACTTTGGGGGCACCTGGGTGGCTCAGTCGGTTAAGTATCTGCCTTTGGCTCAGGTCATGATCCCAGGGTCCCAGAATTGAGTCCTGCAGAGGGCTCCCTGCTCAGCGGGGAGTCTGTTTCTCTCTCTCCCCCTACCCCCTGCTTGTGGTCTCTCTAGCTCTCTCTCAATAAATAAAATCTTTAAAAATAAATAAAGTGCCCTAGACTTTAGAAAAAAAAAAATAACACAATTTTACCAAGTCATTTTAGGAGACTACTAACTCTGACACTGAAATGAAACAAGAGCCTAAAAGGAAATAAGTAAGCAAACCAAACTACATTACAATCTCACTTAAAGTAGAAAAAGCCAAAAATAAAGTATTATGATATCCATTGTGTCCCTGCAGCTACCACCTAATGCAGGTGTTCAGTATTTATTATGAATATAAGGATGAATTCACAATTAGCAATTTTTTCATGTAATTCACAAATTATATCTCTACACATGCACAATTATGAAAAACAAAGTAGATCTACACACACCATGTCCATGATATGTAATTAAGTGAGAAACACAAGTTGCAGACATCCCAGAGTGGGCAAATTGAACATAGTGTTTATATATGCTTCTCCCATCTTCTCTCTTTCCTGAAGCTCCATTAGAATTATAGTGAATAAACACTATACAACATACAATGATAATAAAAAAAGGAAATGAGGCTACCAGCAGAAAAGACAATTCAGGCATGCTAGTAAATGCCACTAAATGGAAGAATGGTAATTAATAAAGCAAATAAGTAAAGTAGGTTAGGGGATTACAGGAGGCTAATTTGTCTCCTAGCACCCTGGAGAGCCTCTAGATTCTAAGATACTGGGTACACTAGACAGCAGGAATAATGGATAGAACTGAAAACAGATCAACCAAAAGCCTGTACACAGAACATGTCCAGTCCCCAAAACACAGTGCTCAACCTTCATCCTTTTTTTTTTTTTTTAAGATTTTGTTTTATTTGTCAGAAAGAGATGGGGGGTAGGGGGAGAAAGAGAAGGAGCACAAGCAGGGGAATCAGCAAGCCGAGGGAGAAGCAGGCTCCCACTGAGCAAGGAGCCCAACATGGGACTTGATCCCAGGACCCTAGGATCATGACCCAAGCCGAAGGCAGATGGTTAACTGACTAAGCCATCCAGGTGTCCCTCTCCCCTCTGTCCTTAAGCAGAACCCAGGCTGAGAGATCTACCTCAAGCAGGTGATTATAAAATTTCATGTCCAAAGAAACCAAGTAGTTCCAGCCCCCATTTTTTATTACACCAGAAAATAGAAACTGGGGGGTGGGGGTTGGAAGTCAGCTTAAATTCCTCTTAAAAGCTATCAGTTGACAAGTCTTGGCCACAAAGAACTCTCAATTATCTTTTTAGTACCTTGCTCAAATACAAGTAAGAAAGGAAGTAAGTAAGAAAGGAAGAAAAAAAGAAAAATATGAATAACACAGAATTGATATTTGAGGAATAGTTTCAAAAAGAAAAACAAGACCAATATAAACAAGGAAAAAAAAAAAACTTACTGAAGAGAAAATAGAGGGGTACTTGGGTGGCTCAGTCAGTTATGTGCCTGCCTTCAGCTCAGGTTATGCCTGCTTCTCCCTCTCTCTCTCTGCCCCTCCACCCTACCTGTGCTTGCTCTCACTCTGTCTCAAATAAATAAAATCTTTAAAAAAAAAAAAAAAAGAAAGAAAGAAAGAAAAGAAAAGAGATGTTAGAGAAGGAGAGGACAAGGGTATCAAAGTAACTCCTTAAGGACACTTATGATTATATCTATAAATCAAAAATAGAATGCTATGAATAAAGAATAATCAGAACAAGAAAGGGGTCTCAGAATTTATGGGACATCATTGGAGATGACCTTGACCCACATTCCCCAGCATTCATCCCCTTATATGGTCCCTCCCAAAGTCAATCTGGGCTGGCCCCATGACTTGCTTTAACCAGTAAATGTGGCAGAAAGGACACTGGGCCAGGTACAGATCTAAGTCTTAAGAACCCCTGGCAGCTTCTACTTTTGTGCTCTTGGCAGCCAAAAATTAAGAATCTGGCCTAACTTTTGGAAGAAAGAGAAGCCACAAAAAGAGGTACATCCAAGAAGAAGATGAGATGCCAAGGGAAAAGTGCAGAGTAAAGAAGCATTTTGCACATTGTGGTGCAGCCACTATCTGAATGTGCAGTGAGCCCAGCAGGAAAAAACAAAACAAAACAAAACAAAACTGTCTAGCTAAGCCTAATCAGCCCACACAATTGTGAGAAATACAATAAATTAAGTTTGGGGTAAGTGGTTAAGCAGCAGTAAATAATCAAAACACAACCAAAAAAAGTTATGCTCTCCAATTTTTTAAAATTGAAGGAAAAACTTCTAGAATTTGAAATTAAAAAAGAGAATATGGAGATAATATAAAAGATACAAAGGCTCAAACAAAGGTGGTCTAAAAGACAATTAGGAGGCATTCTAAAAATGAACAAATAAAGAAAATGGAAAGGAGGGAGTTATCACAGAAAAAAAAAAAAATACAAGAACACTTACCTGAGGAGAAAGATAAAGGAGCCCACATTTGAAATGACCCATCCATACTGAGAGTCCAGCAACAATGAAAAACACAAAAATCCACAACTAAAAACACACCATTGTGATATCTGAGAACACCAAGATAAACTCTTCAAAATGTCCCAAGTCACACACAGACTTAGAATGCATCAGGCTTAAATAACACCACTGGCTAAAGGACAGGAGCACAGTCTTTGAAATTCTGAGGGAAAATTATTTTCAACCCAGAATTATATATTCAATCTGTCAATCAAATGCAACAGTGAAATATAATAGCAGTTAACATTTATTGGGCATTTACTATAATCCATGCACTGCTCTAAATGACTTATATGTACTAACTCATTTACTCTTCACAGCTCCTCCCCAAATATAGGTACTACTATTTCCCCCATTTTACAAACAAGAAACTGATGCACACAGTACTTGGGTAATTATCACAAGGTCATACAACTAATAAGCAGCAGAACCAAGATTCAAACCTATGGTGGTCTGGTCATATTTTTAGATGTTAGAACTAAGAAAATGTACTATTCCACACTAGGATTTTACATGAGGATGTACTCAGGCAAAATGAGAAAGAGTAAACAAGAAAGAGGACATGAGATCAGGTAACAACAGATCCACCCTAGCAGAGGAGACAAAATCTCAAGGTGACACCTACACAGCCAGTCCAGAGACAACCTGCCAAGACTGGTGCAAAAGAACCACAGGAAGACTACAGAAGAGGCAAGAGTTCACAGAAAAGGGGCAGAACATCACTTTTTAAACTAAGGATTATTATAATAAGGAGGACATTGCAAAACAAAGAACTCTACAAGAAACATCACGATAGAAAATGCTACACTACAAAGTCCTAATAATAAACAATGATTATTCATATGACTAAGTATAATGGTGTTTTAAGATGGGAGAGGGGGGAAGGTGGGTTGTATAAGAGCTAAATCCTTATTTATAGCACAAAGTCCATAAATTATGCCCTAAATAGGTAAAGCTGGAAATCTTAGAGGTGGTGGTGAGCTAGTGGGCACTTCTGCTGCTAAAGGAAGTAACATTTGGGTTAAGCCTTAAGAAACCCAGATAGGCTTAAAAGGAGATGGTATTCCAGGTGAAGGTAAATGAATAAGCAAAGAGAAACAATTGAAGGAACAGTTATGGAAATCAGGAATGTCAACAACAAAAAGGTGGTAGTGGGGAGGGAGGCAGTTGTTTCCCTGTCATAGTAAATACCAGCAGCTCCAAAGAGTAAATAGGTTATTTTTAGTATCTAAAATAAAACAAACAATCCAACAAGACTAACTTCTAAATAAGTTAAGAAGGAAAATCATCCTAGTTTTTACTTTTGCTTGAGACAATTTATTTTAGCTCTTGAACACTAGAGAATTTTTACTTTACCTGACCCGTGGGTATTGGTTGATCTAGCATCTCAACATCCAGGTGCTTAGGAAGGTTATATAATCTGCAGAGTTCACATATCAACCACTTCAATTGCTGACGAAGCTACAAAACACATTTCAGTAAATAAGCATTATGTTAAAGAGCCCTTAGAAGACATGAATAATGCTATGACTACTGTAACCAATCCAGTAGGAAATGAAAAAAGTTTGTTACTGCTCAATTACAGCCTACAGATAAAATAACAGTCTTTAAGAAATACTTTTAGGGGCTGCTAGTATAAGAAAGTCACTATGGCTTGAGTACAATCCCTATAACTAATACCTAGCAGAATGACAACAAAAAGGCTGAGGAAGGAGAGCTCCAGACATTGTGGAATTTTCAGTTGCCAACTCCTTTTCTTAGGAAACTTATGACTTCAGACAAGAATACATTTACATTAATGAGACGACAAAAAAATACAGGCAGTGTTGTTACACGAGTTATAAAATTATATATTCCAGTCATCCATTTAAAAGTAAGAGGCAAACGTGGTCTAATAGACATACTCCTGGAATCTAAAAGACCTTGGATACAGCATCTAATTCCCTGAGTTTGAGGGCCCTCATCTGTAAACTAAGGAAATTAAAAACTTCTTATAATGGTAAAGATAAGATGAAACCTGTGAAAAGAGTTGGCACTTGTAGGTTCTTCAGCATCTGCCCAAATTAAAAAAAAAAAAAAAAAAAAAGGTGAAAAAAAGCACTAAGAAAACTGAAAGGAGTAACTCTTTAAGTTCCCATTTTTACATCCAAATTGTTTTGTAAGCATATTTACTTTAAGCAAAGAATCAAGGTAAGTTATGTTCACGAACATGTTTTTTATTGTTGGAAAAAAAAAGCTGTTTTCAATGTTTATGTGTTTAGGAACTGTGCTTTCAGAACAATGTTCAATACTTAGTAGACGTTACCCAGAACTAATAAGGTAACTTACTTCACCTGGTCAGGGACAGTTTCCCAGATGTCTCTGATCAGGAAAAGAGATGAAAAAGCAGGTTTATGAAGGACTAAGAAAACAGAAACAGAATTAGAATGGGTTAAAAAGAAAAGAATAAGACTTTCCAAAGTAGCCAAAAGAACAAGCAGAAATTAGGAAAGCTGAGCAGTAAATCAGGATTAAAAAAATCCTCAAGCTTAAAAGGCACCATGGATCTACCCCTCCAATAAGCTCTGTTTTGTTTCAAGAACATAATGAAGATGACAAATGGTAACCTGGACACAGACCCAGACACTCCAACCTGTGACAAAGGAAGAGCCATGGGAATGCTGCAGCAGAGGAGGCAGCACGTGGCAAAGTCAGACCAAGCGACAAGAAAAATAGGGTTGTATAGCTTTCCAGGAATTTCAACTCTACGCTCCCTCTCCCCAAAAAGCATTTAAAGGGTAGAAGAAACTAAGATGGTGGGAAAAGATTTAAGAAATATCTAGAAGGTAGATGGATAGGTATTAGAAACTTACTAGGTCTGGAGAAGGGAGGTGTCAGGAAATAAAGGTATAAAAAAGAACTTTTAGTTCCATAGTTCAGCCATGGGTGACAAGCTTCATTATTTCATCTTGTCCCACTCACAATCACAGAGAGAATTACTGAAGAGAAACTGGCGTGCTGGAGTGCCACAAGGTAGGGAAGGTTAAATTTAGATATAATCATTTTGAACAGCCATGGCACATCCAAGTGAGATTCCCTGGATCTACAGGATACATAGGTAGATGCATGCATTTGAAACTCAGGAGATATATTTTAGCTAAAGAAACAGATTTAGGAATCCCTGGAATATAAACCATGATTTAAGTAATAGTAGTAAAAGAGATTTCTCAGAGAAAGCATAGAATGAAAAGAGGCAGACCAAGGGACAAGAGCTCAGGGAAGACCAAGGCAGGGTTAGGAAGGGATAAAAACAGGAGACAATAATCCGATGGAAGTTCTCCTAAGATTATTGGTTTCCAGAGGACAAGGACAGGACTTGACTTTTGTACCCATCACTTATTACAGAGCCTGGCATAGAAGCCAGTAAATTAGAAAAAAAAATAAAATAAAATAACAAACTTCTCTCTGTTCTTCTATTAACAGTTTTCTGTACAGACCCAGAAGGAGAATGTATGCATTAAAAAAAAAAAGGTACGGATTTTTTTTTTTAATTTTTACAACACTGTTTGCAAAAGGAGCCAGATTATAAACAATATTCTATGCCTTGCCTTTTCACTTGCGTATCTTGGAAAGTTATATACATTCTCATGAAAAGATTAGTGACATTCTTTGTAACTACAATGTAATATTCTATCATAGAACTATTCTATACACAGTAGTTTTTATTTAACCTGCTTTTGATTGGAGACTTTAGGTAGTAAATGTTTGTTAAGTGGAGGAATATTTCAACAAGGGAATAATCACCACTATCAAACTCTTGCAGAGAGGTCAATTTTAGGGTTAAAAAAGGATTCCTTGGATTTAGCAACTAGACATAAAAAATTTAAGTGCAACAATGAAGGTAGGATCCAGATTATAATGAATTAAGTAAAGCAAAGGTGAGGAAATACAACTTATTCTGTCAAGAAATTAGGTGATAGAATAACTGGCAGAGACTATAAGAGTAGAGGGTATTCTGGTTTTCTTCTTTTACGTAAATATATTAATTTTTTAAAAATAAAATGAGACCCAATTTTATGTCCTATGTCATTTCATTTTAAGAGCATTTGTTGATGAAAAATGTTAGACACTGAAAAATAACCCAGTCAATTCTACTATTACAAAACTTTTACCTTTAGATCTTTTTAGAATTAACCTCCTAAAAGGAGATAGCAGTAAGACGGCCATCTTTTTTAAGAGGGCCATCTTTTCCTGTCCTGTCACTCCTGTGCTGGAAATGTGAATCTGTCTAGCTTTTTATTTTTACCTCTAACCTTCATGGCTCTCCAGTCCAGCCTCTACTCTTAAAATACTCCTCAAACCGATTTCTTCTGTTGTTAGATTCTAACTTCCCAGATGGTCAGTTCTCCCAATGATATTTATAGAATAATCCACTCTTTCTTTATAGAGTATTTTAACTTATTCTGAATTCTCAATAGCATGACTTTGTTTTTAAACTTCTCTTATCTTTACCTGTCCAGTCCAGTACCAGTACATAATATTTTTATTTAATATCTAATTGGACAAGACTCTCATTACTTTTTTCAACTTTTTTTTATTATTTTCTTTTTAAAACCAACTTTAGCGTCATTTTGTCAAGCTCCAAAAATAAGACTGTTGGGATTAACTGCATTCAATTTATAAACTAACATAACGCTACGAAGGTAACAGACATGTTTGTAATATGGAGTCTGCCATCTAGGAATACAGTAGTCAAATAAGTCAAATAAGTCATTCTAGCTTAATTTTAAAGAAGGATATGAAACTATACAGAATACAACCTCAACTATTTAAACCTATTAGAGTCCACGTATTTTACTAGCAAGGGAAAAAATACTGATAGAAAATAACTACCATGTCAATAGTGGTTATATCAGGCAGAAATATTATTTCCCTTTATTTTACTAAGTACTCTCACAGTAGTTGCTTATTTTTATCATCAAAGAAAAAAGATTTCTAAATTTTTTTTATAAAATGGAAAGTTATACTTCTTCATATATTAAAAAAACAAAAAAACACATTTTCTTTGTATACCTATGGTTAGTTATTACTGCAGTTACAGACCTGTGAGAGAGAAACCCATTCCTTACCACAAGCATTGATGTCATTCTAGCATTATTTCCCCTCACATCCACCTCAGTCTTTTTTTCTTTTTCTATCTTCAACCTTGGCTAGTGTTCCCTACTAAAAATGTCTGGTAGGTTTAAAGTGAGAATTCATTGAAAAGAGACCACCTAACTCCTCATCTAAATTAAGGTTTAGCATATGGGGAATAAAAAAAGATAAATCAGGTAGTACAGAATTCAAGGCAAAAAACAGACAAAACTGGTCTTGAGCTCCTTTAAGATTATCAAATAATCATTAATCAGGCTTTTCTATATCATATTACCTCTCAACACTTAAGTTCTACATACAATGTTCTTTAGGGGGGAAAAAAATAGTAGGTTGGGTTATTTTCTCACCGAATTGTTGTTCTTAGTATCTTCTAGACGTTCCAGCACTGATGTCAGATTTGGGTCATCAGAGTCCACAAACCATATTGGTGAAGAAGATGGGTAAGATTCCTGTTACAGAGACACCTATGTTAAACATATTTACATATAGACTAATCTGGAAATGCAAGTTAACATACCATCAAATGACAAGATGACAACAGATTTAAGTAAAATATATCAGGGTGAAGAAAAGCAATCCATTAAAATCTAGGCATGGAGAAAAGTTTTTTTTTTTTTTTTCCTGGATTTTTTTTTTTTTTAAACAGTTGTATGGTGTAATTTTGCCTGCTCCATGTTACATAATTTATACACTTAAAAATCAAGAAAAAAAAAAAAGTAGTTTCCCCAATAAGTAGTAGCATTTAAAATAGAAGAGAAGCACTGCAAAAATTAGGTTTTATCACAAGCTGGGGAAAAAAAAAAAAAAGGTACTCAAGTACCAGGAAAGATGGGCTTCCTTCCTTTACAAAGGGTCAATCATGGCCTGGATAAATCCCTCAAAAAGAAAAGCAAAAAAATTAAAACAACCACCTCACAACCTTGAAGTATAATTTATAAATTTAAACCATACTACTTTTGCCTTTTAATATAATAAAGCTACATTTCTAAACTTTATCTAGATGAGATCTACCTCAATTTTTAAAGGTGAAGCAAAGGAGTATAATCTAGGCATATATTTTTAAATCCTTACAAATACTAAAATGATTTTTTAAAAATCTTCTTACTCCCGGGGCGCCTGGGTGGCTCAGTGGGTTAAGCCGCTGCCTTCGGCTCGGGTCATGATCTCAAGGTCCTGGGATCGATCGGGCTCTCTGCTCAGCAGGGAGGCTGCTTCCCTTCCTCTCTCTCTCTGCCTGCCTCTCTGCCTACTTGTGATCTCTGTCTGTCAAATAAATAAAGAAAAAAAAAAATCTTCTTACTCCCTATACTCCCTGTTCTAAGTAATTACAGAAGTTACTTTGAGATTTTTCTCCATTAGAAAATTGCCCCCCGCAAAATCAATCCCATTAAATTTTGCCTTTTTCCTAATAATTTCCAACCCTTCTCAGATTGTAGGGAGGAATGTAGTTTCTAAAGGAATAGATTCCTTAACTGAGATTAGGATTATTCCTTCAATATCTCTGGTGTTAGAAGTCAGAACAAACAGCCATATAGTGACCATATGGTATATACAGGTTTCACTCGCCACAGAAGCTGGGCTTTGGAAAGAGGCATCCTCCTTGTACAGCCACTATCTGCGTGCTACAGCTCAGGGGTCAATGATGTTCCTGAACACTGTGATGGGCAACCTCTAAAATGGTCCCAAGCATCCTAACCTGGTATTCACTGCCTTGTATAATTCTCTCCCCAGACTCACTTCTAACAGACAATAATACAGTCAATGATGGGGTGTGACTCCTAAGATTAGATTACAAAAAGATAAGAACTTCTAGGGGCTCATGGGTGGCTCAGTGGTTTTAAAGCCTCTGCCTTCGGCTCAGGTCATGGTCCCAGGGTCCTGGGATGGAGCCTCACATCGGGCTCTCTGCTCAGCAGGGAGCCTGCTTCCCCCCTCCCCCACCTCTCTGCCTACTTGTGATCTAACAAATAAATAAAATCTTTAAAAAAAAAAAAAAAAGATAAGAACTTCTTTGTTGCTCACCCTCTCCTGCTCTTTCATTCATCTTACCCCCACCCCCTCATTGAAGCCATCTCCCTATGGAGAAGCCCACAGCTACATGGCAAGAGATGGAGAGAGGCCTCTGACCACCTGCCACCCTCAGACAGAAGGCCTGTAATACCAAAACTACACGAATAAGAATGGAGGAAGATTCTCTCCCAGTTTCACTTTTTGATGACTGTAGCACTAGTCAACATCTTTACTGCCTGGTGAGAGTCACAGAGCCAAGGAACCCTGGTAAGCCATGCACAGACCAACAGAAACTGTGAGATAATGTTGCTGTTCTAAGCTACTACATTTGTTATAGAGCAATATACAACTAATTCAAACCCCATAAAATACTAGTATTTTATTCCATCGCAAACTGAGTACTCTCAAGAAATGCTATAGTTACGTATTTTTAAAAGTAAAATTACATGTGTTGACTTTTAAAGGTTAACAGAAAAAAGCCTTACATGCTTTACTATTAATAGACATTTACTCTCTACTGTTTTCTATTATAGATTAGGAAAAAGTCATTATTATTATATACTAGCTGCCAAATAATTAGGTTCTGGTTATGGAAAAACAATTTTGAAGAAACACAGTATTAAAGAAGCATTGCTTTGAGAACTATAATCTCAATTACAAAATAGCTGAAGCCAAAGAAACGGTCTTTGAAGCACTTCACCAAATGAGTCAATCGGAGAAAGACAACTATCATATGATCTCCCTGATATGAGGAAGTGGAGATGCAACGTGGGGGGTTTGAGGGGCAGGAAAAGAATAAATGGAACAAGATGGGATCGAGAGGGAGACAAAACATAAGACTTTAATGTCACAAAACAAACTGAGGGGGGCACAAGGGAGGGGGGTAGGAAGAGGGTGGTGGGGTTATAGACATTGGGGAAAACTCAACACCCAAAGAACAAATAATCCAATCAAGAAATGGTCAGAAGACATAAACAGACATTTCTGCAAAGAAGACATCCAGATGGCCAACAGACACATAAAAAAGTGTTCCACATCACTTGGCATCAGGGAAATACAAATCAAAACCACAATGAGATACCATCTCACACCAGTCAGAATGGCTAAAATTAACAAGTCAGAAATGACAGATGGTGGCAAGGATGCAGAGAAAGGGGAACCCTCCTACACTGTTGGTGGGAATGCAAGCTGGTGCAGCCACTCTGGAAAACAGCATGGAATTTCCTCAAAAAGTTGAAAACAGAGCTATCCTACAACCCAGCAATTGCACTACTGGGTATTTACCATAAATATATAAATGTAGTGATCTAAAGAGGCACGTGCACCTAAATGTTTACAGCAGCAATGTCCACAGTAACCAAATTATGGAAAGAACCTAGATGTCCATCAACAGATGAATGGATAAAGAAGATGTGGTATATATATACAATGGAATACTATGCAGCCATCAAAAGAAATGAAATCTTGCCATTTGCAATGACGTGGATGGAACTAGAGGGTATTATACTGAGCAAAATAAGTCAATCAGAGAAAGACAACTATCATACGATCTCTCTGATATGAGGAATTTGAGAGGCAGGGTTGGGGGGTGGACATGGGGGGTAGGGAAGGAAAAAAATGAAACAAGATGGGATCGGGAGGGAGACAAACCATAAAAGACTCTTAATCTCACAAAACTGCGGATTGCTGTGGGGTTGGAGAGGTAGAGATAGGGTGGTTGGGTTATGGACATTGGGGAGGGTATGTGCTATGGTGAGTGCTGTGAAATGTGTAAGCCTGATGATTCACAGACCTGTACCCCTGGGGCAAATAATACATTATATGTTAATAAAAATAATTTTTAAAAAAAGCTCCTTGGCCCTTAGCACACTTTTGGGGGGGGGATTTATTTTACAGGGGGCAAGGGGCAGAGAGAGAGAGAGAGAATCAGTTTTAAGCAGACCCTATGCTGAGCGTGGGCTCAATCTCACACACTGAGATCAGGGCCTGAGCCGAAACTAAGAATCAGATGCTTAAGCAACTGGGTCACCCAGGTGCCCCTCACTTTTAAACAGTATAAAAGTTTTGACTCCAAAAGTTTTAGAATAGCTGCCTTCTCTACACCTTCCATAGCCCAACCCAGAATGTCTTCCTTGGAAGAAACATCCCTTCACCATTGTATATTAACCTATGTGGTTCCATTGGAGATAGCTTCCCTAATTCCTTCCCATCTTTCTATCTCTCTCCCTTGACCCAAACCTTGGTCACAGGTCTCTATGAGCCCATTCCACTCCCAGTGATTAGTTGTCTGATGGGCTCAGCCAGACAAATCTAGGTCTTCTCTAGGACTAAAATTCTCCTTCTGGGAGCTCCCAAGTCATAAGGCCAGCCTGGGGTGGTCAGTTATTTTTCTTGCCAAAACAGAGAGGGTTTATGTAAACAAATTATTTTCTAGAGGGTGACAGATATTTGTATTTCTTCCATGACTGTGAGAATGCCCATTTCACTGCACACGTGCTAACATTTTTACCAATCTGTTCAATAAAAGCTTTTACCTGGAAGAAAAAAAGTTCCTATACAATGTAAATCATTATAGCTCCAGAAACCAATTCATCAATAAGAACGGGAGGCCATCATGGGACGCCTGGGTGGCTCAGTTGGTTGGACGACTGCTTTCGGCTCAGGTAATGATCCCGGAGTCCCGGGATCGAGTCCCACATCGGGCTCCCAGCTCCACGGGAAGTCTGCTTCTCCCTCTGACCTTCTCCTCGCTCATGCTCTCTCTCACTGCCTCTCTTTCAAATAAATAAATAAAATCTTTAAAAAAAAAAAAAAAACGGGAGGCCATCACTTCTAGGAAAGTTTCAAAGGACATTACCTATATGCATAAGGATTTAGCTCTAGCTGTTAATGTCCAAAGGATTATTTAAAATTAAAAAAAAAAAAAAAGAGTCTTATTCAGAAATAACTTTGTGTCTATTTTCTACACAAATCCACTAAGACACCAATGTGTGGCTCTGTATCAAGCACCAGTCAGCAGAACTGCCTACCAGAATGCTGTCTCTACTATTTTTCCAAATAATAGAACATGGTCATCTCCAAGGACTTCATCACTGTATGAATACAGATGTATGTAACATTTTTGTTCAAGGTTCAGAAATATAACAGTTGTAATTCTTCCAGAGTGTTGTTCAGTAAATGTGGAGAGGAAAATGAGACCAACAGAATCTAAATGCTCTGACATTCATTCATTCATTCGTTCATTCATTCATTTTAAGATTTACTTGTTGTTAGAGAGCCGGCATGCAGGCACCCAGGTGTGAGATGCAGAAGGAGCAAAAGGAGAGAATCTTCAAGCAGACTCCCCGCTGAGTGCAGAGCTTAACTGGCTGAGACACCAAGGCGCCCCTAAATGCTCTGACATTGGGGTAAAAAAAAAAAAAAGCTACCAAAAGAGACTGCTCCCCGCTAATCATTTTGCAAGTAAACAACTAAGTAACATTATCAGACCCCACAGAAGCAGAATGAAAAATCAAAACATCCTTCTAGTTAAACTGAGGTAGAGAAAATAAAGGTGCTGAAAAAGATTCAAACCACCTGATCTGCAGAAACCAATGGGCAGTTTCCTTGATTCTCAGTGTACTTTGTCTTTCAGAATAATCTTTTAGAAAGAGAACACAGAACACTGTTACAATGGCTTTGGTAAAGGGGACTCTGCTTCATTACTCTGGCTCTCCAGTAATGCTTTACATTTGGCAATGACTGTTTCAATTCCCAGCCCTCAACTAGCTGACATTTATCTAATACTATCTTTTTCAGGTCTCAGGAAGTTTAAAAAACTTTATCAAGTTACTAAGACATACACCATTCATAAAATGGAAACCTAAGTCTCCTCTTCATTTACCTGTTCTTTCAAGGACATATGGGCATAAAAATGGGGGTAGAGGAGGATAGATAGATAATA
Organism: Enhydra lutris kenyoni; assembly: GCF_002288905.1. Classification (NCBI taxonomy): domain Eukaryota; kingdom Metazoa; phylum Chordata; class Mammalia; order Carnivora; family Mustelidae; genus Enhydra; species Enhydra lutris. The sequence goes on from NW_019154115.1 coordinate 173,600, forward strand.
ACTAGGAATTTTACTCTATGTTACAAATTGGTCAGATGAATGAAAACAATGATTCCTCCAGCCTGAAAGGACCACTGAAGTGCTTAACATGACAGCTCTGCTATTTTCAAATGATTCTCCGGGTGTTCAGTTTGAAAAGGTAATCTGTCCCAGGAAGGCAGAAAAGGTCTCGGGCTCTTTAACCAAGTTGGTTCATGATTTCCACTGTATAACCTTGGTGGGCTACTGTTTATTCAATGTCAAGACTAGTAACATGAAAAATTAAGAAATTAACAGCACCGATTTATTTCTCAGGAAAAGCTGTTAGAAAGCATTTCTATTCTATATTCAGCCGCAAATGACACCACCAATTTCATATTTGTAGAGAACATTATTATTTTAAAGAGCTTTCCTTTAAAAGCTTTCATGCAGGACAAAAAGTATTATCGACTTTATAGAAAAACACAGCAGAAAAAATGATTTGCTTAAAGTCCCAACTACCAAGTATAGTATAAACCCTTTTCTCTCACCTAAGCTCAGAGCTCTAACATTTATTATTCTGGCTGTTGGTGGTGAGGTGGGGAGGGGAAAGGGGACTCTGATAATGACCAAGAGAAATTTAATTAGCAAAATAAAAAAATGTGCTACCACAAGTAGCCTGGCAAATAGCCATTCATGCAAAAGAGTACTGGTTTATGTCACACAAACAATAAAATTAGTACAAAATTTTATCTGTTTACCAGCTAATTTACATGAGGTGGGTGGGGGGTGATTGTTCACTCTGAAATACGGATTGCCTACCAAGAATTGCCAGATGTCAAGAAGTGCATATAAGGAGAAATGAAGTTGCCAAGTTATGTTAAATATTTCAAAAGGACTAAAAGAATTCCATATACTAGCTCCCAATAAGGTCACACAGGTTACTAAAACAAGCTGCTTTGCTTTCAGGTGTGAACATAACTGAATATTAGCAGTAACTGGCAATTAGATCTGTTTGCATGACATTCCTTCATATCATGAGTTCACACAAAACAAATAGTAAAAGACTCCTTCTTGAGGTTGAAAATAGCATTCTGTCCCTTCATATTTAAGATTCAGATAAATTTATATAACAGAAAAAGATTTAGCTCAATTCCCCTGGACTAAAGAGTAAAACGTCTGTTCTGGTTTCTCCTTCCTAAAATGGTCTTTCATATAAAGTCAAATTACATATTTCCTACCCAGTGACTTGTTAAATATTTAAAATATGTCTTGATGTTTCCTCTGCACTTTTGACAAACTCTTGGCAGTTAACTTACGCAATAGTTAAGATTTTCGTTCATACAGAATACAGCTAAAATAGAAAAAATATTTACTGAGTATTTACTGAATGGAAGATGAAAAGCATGATTAGAGACTATGCTCCCCTGCCATCATAAAAAAAAGGCTATAAAAAAAGTCTAAAACTACTATAATAGAACATAAGGACAAATAACCAAAGCAGTAAATAGTAAAGATTATAGAAGGGAGGAAGGGGAAATAAATACCAGCAGGAACTGAATAAGACTTCCTAGAAGAGCCTTGAGGGTTGGTCAGACATGGAAAGACAGACTGGGGTGGGGTAAGGGGCACATTCCATATGGGAAAAACAGATTCAGAAATCTGAAAGAAAAAGGGGGTACAGTATCTTTAGAAGATAATTCAGAAACTGGCATGCATGAGTGTAAGGAAACAATTCATGAGGTGCCCTTTACTCAAATGTTAAACTGTGTTAAGTATGCTTCTTGGTGAGCAATGGAAAAGACCTGGCCTGGCATGTAGAAGAGCTCAAAAAATATCTGGGAATAAGGAAATAAGAGGAAAAATTAAAGAACAGATCAAACATTATTTTTTTTTAAAGAGCTATAACCTTTTAAAGATTTTTTTTTTTAATGTATTTATTTGACAGACAGAGATCACAAGTATGCAGGGAGGCAGGCAGAGAGAGAGGAGGAAGCAGGCTCTCCACAGAGCAGAGAGCCCGACGCGGGGCTTGATCCCAGGACCCCAGGATCATGACCTGTTCAACCCACTGAGCCACCCAGGCGCCGCTAGAGATTAGCAATTCACAAACACAATAGACAGGAAATCCAACACCCTTTCTTCTTTGCACTTTTCCCACTAAGAAAATGGTATCAACACAGGCAAGCCATGTAGATTTTATCAAAACACCCACCTACACTTAAAGAGTCTTATCTTTTTTAGAGATACTCATGAAATAGTTATAGTGACAGGTCAGGAACCAGCTTGGAAACACTGAGGTGGGGTACAGATGAAATAAGATGGGCCAAAAGTTGATTGTTGTTGAGGCTACATGGAGGTTCTCCACACTATTCGCCTTTTGTGTATGTTTGATATTTTCCCATAAAAAATTAATACACACTCATATACACGGAGTATCCACCATGATAATTACCTTCTGATAATACCTGTCATAACTTTGAGGACTTTCTACTGTAATACCATTATACTAGTCTCTACCACATCCTCCTTTCACTGGGTGTCTCTAATTCATTCCTTGCTTCACTTCCTAATCCAGGTCTTCCCACAGTATTCTGTGTGTAGCTGACTCCTATTGGCCTCCTATACAGATCTCAATGGGGACTCTGCTGGCATTTGAAGTGGGTAATTCTTTGTTCTGGCAGACTGCCACGACCCTACAGCACCTGACATAACCAAAACCAGACATATATACATTTCCTAATATCACACACTGTAGAGAATTAACCCTAGTGCTAGATGGCAAACACATTTTTCCAACTTACCTCAGTAATTTAGTAGCTACCCACAGCCGACCAGTTCAGTATTCTATTATGCAAACCACCCCTTCCTTTTCCTGGCCATACCCCAATTTCTACCAGAACAATCACCATACAGGCCAATCTCCTGCATACTCACTACCACTTCCTGTTTCCTATTCTTGGAAAATCTTCTCTTTACCAGCCTATATCCTCAAAATTTGTCTTCTCCTAAACAAACCACATTTTCTCAAGCAGTGGTGTCTTTTCTGGATAGAGTTTCCTCTGCCTGAAATGTGCTTCCACTCCCAAGATTCTACTCACCTGTCAAAGCCCAACTCCAATGTCAGCCTCCCACCAAAGCCTTCTCTGAAGCACCACCCAACCACCAAACTCAAAATTAACTCTCTTTGGCTTTCATAATGACACCACAGAACTTGATAACCTTTGGTAATATGAAACTCTTCCACCAAGATTTAGTTCTGAAGATAGGGACGTCACTGACCCGTTTTGCAAAACCAGTGCCTAAAACAGAACACTTAGATGTTCAATAAATGACTTCTCTCCTCAGTACAGTGCTAGTACTTTTTTTTCCCTAAAAATACACAACTGCTCCCCCAGATATTCTGGAAATTATTTTAATGTCAATTATTGTAACTTCAACCCCTTTCCAAACTCTCGGGTACCAGATCAGGAACACTTTAGGCACTTGAGTAGCCCACTGACTTAACCACACTTTTGGTCTGGAGGGTACATAAAACTACCACCTAGACTCCTGCTGTAAGAAGTTTATTCCGCAGTCTGGAACAATACCCTAGGTCAACTTCACCTCATGAATGGTTTCATCATACACATTTATGAAAAAACTAAACACTTGGATTACCTTACCAAGCCCCGGGTTTCTAACGAGCTTCCAATTGAAAGAGTGAGCTTTTACACTGCCTTTTTGGTTTTGTGACATAAATTAATCTTTCTGGTCTGAAGACCCGGGCAAATATCTCCTTTGGGGTGCAGATAATTTTAAAGGCTCACACACAAGAGGGGCTGTGGAAGCAAACACCTATATCACCACCTGCCCATCCACGTTCAAAGCGCCTTTCAGGAAACACGTTCGCGCGGAGCCAAGGCCAGCAAGTAGGGGATAATTCAAACAGCACCAGAGGCTGCATTCTAAACTTTTTCAATATAAGTTTTTCCTTAAACACAAATTTAAAAAAAACTGGGTGAATAAGCAAGAGGAAGGAAACCTCACTGAAGAGTAAGGCGTTAAAACTTGAGGGGCTTCCCCATTCCCAGCCGGGGTTCCAAAGCCAGAGTCGACATGCCTCGCCGCGGCCGGGGGCAGGCCGGCTGTGGGCAGCCATGGCGACCTAGCTAGGGCAAGGGCCGCCACTGTCTCCCACACCGAAACCAGAAGGCGGCTGAGAGGGCCAGCAGCCCCAAACCCAGCCCCGTGGGAAGAGCGGAGAAAGGCACCGCCTGCCTCCTCCCACCCAAGCCTCGCGCTTGCAAGGCTGGGCCTGGGCAGGGCCCCATGCCCGGGAAAGGGGCGGATCCGCCCCGCCCGGGGCCCCGGGAGCCAAGGGGACCCTACCAGACCGATTCCCTTTTGTCCCGGGGCTCGGGCGCCCTTTCAGCCCACGTATGGCTTCGAGGGTCTGAGGCCGGGCGCCTCACCGTGATGTTGCAGTGGAGTGTAAGCGGCGGAGACGGCGAGTGCGGGCTGCCGGGCGGTGCCGGAGGCGGCAGCAGGAACTGGCAATGCAGCTCGTCCAGCTTCCAGCTGACGATGCGGAATCGCTCGTGGTTCTTGTCGAAGATGGACGCCAGGAACTTCAACTCGGCCTTGAGCCCTGACACGGACATCTTCCCCTCATCTCCGGCAGGAGGGGTGCGAAAGGGGAGCTGGGCCCAGAGCCGCCGTCACGGCCGCTACCGCCCCACAGGGCCGGCTTGGGGCCGCACTCTCGCGGCTCCGCCTCTCCCCGCCGCCGAGGCCAGCGTCGTATCGCGGCTGAAAAATGGCTAGGGGCACTGAGGCCTCGGCGGGCGGCTGTGTGGCGGCCTGGGCGGCGGCGGGGGCGGCGGCTGCTCTCTTTGTAACCGACTCCGCGGGCAGGAGACCACGGCCCCACGGCTTAAAAGGGCAACAGCGACGCCGCCCCCGCTACAGCCTGGGAAAGGGCTGCCCCCACCCCGCCCCCATCCCCTCCCCGCCCCCGCGCGCCCCGCGCGCCCAGGTTCCGGCGCGTGCACGCGGCCTGCGCGCGGGCCCGCCTGGCCGCCCCCTCCTCGCCTTGACCCAGCCCTCTTCCGCCCCGCCCATCTGCTTCTTTCCTCTGGCCCTCGGACCCGAGGCTCGGGGGGCTTGGCACCTGGAGGCCTGATCACCTGGAGGATCAGGAGACCCCCTGCGCGCCTCAGCCTCCAAGTCTGGGAGCTGGCCACGTGCGCGGCCTATTGCGCCGGCCACGTAGGCGCGCCTGCGGATGCCGGCCAGCCCCTGGGGGCGGCTCCTCTGCTGGGCTCTGAGCTAGCCACCCACTCACCTGACCCGGGCGGTGCCCTAATGAGAGGCGGCAAACAGCTGGCAGCGCTTTGGACGCAAATCGGCTCACTTACTTTCATCTTCACTACTCTAACCCCGTACCTAGCCACCAGTTCACTAGCATGGGTTCTCTTCCCTTCCTGCCTTGAGCTTTTGTCCCGTTTCCCAAGCTTAAGGAAATCCTTTCCACCTCCCGTGGAGGCAGGACTATTTTCAGTAAAGTCTTAGCTCAAATGTCATCTCAGAGAGGTCCTCCCAGACCACCCAATCTAAAATAGCCAACCAGTCACCCTATATCGCATAATCCTATGTTAAATTTTTCACTCAGCACCTATCACTGTCTGATATTTTTCTTATTTGTTCATTGTCTCTGCCCAAGACGAACGTCTGAGTTATTCAGAGTTGTTTCCCCAGCATCTAGAACGAGGCCTTTTGAAAATACCCAGTGTTATTGAATGGATGCTCCTATCAGGAAGGCCCAGCTTTTAATACAACCTGTGGCACATCGCTTAATAACATTTCAACAAAGGGCTCTGCATTTTCCTTTTGCACTGGTCTTGATTGGAGGTATTGGACTCTCTCTGCCTATATGTCTCCTGCTTCAAGATCTACAAGTGGTTCCTGATCTACTGGTCCTTAGATGACCTAATATAGAACAACAGGGGGAGCTATTAGGTCCACTGAATGAGGAATATTTTTAAATTTTTTTCATTTACTTCTGAGATATTGTGTCATAGTGCTTCTTAACCTTTAAGGAAGTCACAGACCTTCCTGAGAATTTAATAAAAAGCCATGATCCGTTTTCCCGGGAAAACACCTCTGCATATAAAGTGATGTATTTATGGGGATTCATGGTCCTGGCACTAGAGATAGCATTATGAATTGGGACTGAGAGGAGAAGGGGTTCCAGGTTCCAGGCCTGAGTTCCAAGTCAGAAATAACTAGGGTAGTATACTGGCATTAATGCTGGGTTAAACACTGGAGTGGCCTGCTGCTTGCTTTTTCCATCAGCCCCGGGTACTCTTGGGACCCTAACAGGCATGGTAGTCATGGATAAGGATTTCAGACAAAGGGGAACAACCTGTTCAGAACCTATATGACTTTGAGAAGTAAAATGCCCTGAACGTGTTATTTAATCTAAGCTTCTTTTGTTTATCTCTAAATTGCTATGAGTAAATAAAGAGCTTTATAAGTTGCAGATGCTTTTATTAGTTTTATCAGAAATAAATATATAAATATCAAATTCACAATCATTTTTTAAACTTCTTTTTAAAAAGATCTTATTTACTTATTTGACAGAGAGAGCATGCACACAAATGGGGAGGGGCAGGCAGAGGGAGAGAGAGAAACAGTCTCCCTGCTGAAGAGAGATCCCGATGTGGGACTCCATCCCAGGACCTTGGGATCATGACCTGAGCCGGAGGCAGACGCATAACCGACTGAGCCACCAAGTTGCCCCTCAAACTTATTTTTTGAGCATCTGCTATGTGTCAAGCCATAAGAGAGCTAGTCAGAAATAGAATCTGAATTCAAGAAGTTTAAGATCTAGCATTGGAAATAAAACATTGCTCCAGAGAACAGAAGACTGTGACTTACAATAGCTTGGACAATAAGGAAATGTATCACTTCATAAAGTAAGAAGTTCAGGGGCACCTGGGTGGCTCAGTGGGTTAAAGCCTCTGCCTTCGGCTTGGGTCATGATCCCAGGGTCCTGGGATCGAGACCCACATCAGGCTCTCTGCTCAGCAGGGATCCTGTTTCCTCCTCTCTCTGCCTGCCTCTCTGCCTACTTGTGATCTCTCTCTGTCAAATACATAAAAAATCTTTTAAAAAATTGTTTTTAAAAAAAGAGTGGAAGTCTCCAGAAAGGCAGAGCAGGTTCAGTACGAAAGAAGGAGTGGGAGAAATCACAACTTGTATGGAAGAATTTTTTTTTAAGAATTTTTAATTTCAAGGACTTCGACATGGATTAACTCTCAGTGATAGCATATTTCATGCTATTCTGTCCCAACATATACTGCAGGGCTGCTTTCAAATGCCATCTCTTTTATCTACCTTTTCTAATCCCCAAATTTAATATCTCTTTTTCTCCAATTTCCCAGTATCTCATCTGTCCCAGCACTTACTTTTTGGTTTCACCTTGACTCTGACTACCTGGTTTCATCTTTGTCTCCTCTACTAGGTTATAAACTTGTCTAATCATCTTCATATCCATAACACATATTGCAGTCCCTGTGACATAGAAACTACCCAATAAGTGATCACTGAGCAGACATAGCCTGTGAGAAGTGAAATCCATGAAATGTCTTCAGTTCAAGACACATAAAAGAGAAAAGTGATAGAGTTTCACTGAAATCTCAGGGAATCTATGGAGACATCTCCCTGTCTGAATTGTGCACACATCAGCATGTGGTCACATAGGCCCAGACAACCACAGAGCTCCCCACAAGACACAGGATATGGAGCTCATCCCTGTTAAAATGAACAAGTGACTCATTATTCTGCTGCAGCCAACTCAGTGAGAAACTGTTCTAAGCTAAAATTTTCACAAGTTTGGACCCTGGCTTATATTAAAACTACCTTTGATTTTAACTTCATTCCTAACACCCATCATTTCCCTCTTGCTTGTATAGTAAGGGGCTTTCAGACTAAGTTGCAAATACACTGCATATGAATGTGATTCTGGGGAGAAGGTCTAAAGCAGCACTGTCTAGTAGAACTTTCTGCAGTGATGGAAAGTTTGATCCTTTTGCTGTCCAATAGAGTAGCCACTAGCCATGTGTGGCCACTGAGTACTTGAAAAGTGCTTAATGTGACTGAGGAACTGGATTTTAATTTTATTTCATTGTAACTAACTTAAATTTAAAGAGCTACATGTGGCTAATGGCTACCATATTGGACATCACACTGCTAGATAACTATAATAACACATATAGCTCAGTATAGCACTTTTAAAAACATGTCATCCCTACACCTTAAGAACAATGACCATCTGTTACTATTATATCTTCAGTGCCTGACACAGACTTAGTGCTTAATAAATGTTTGTTGAATGAATGACTGGAAGGCCAAATTTCATATTTTCTCTGAACTTAGGTTTTACATTTCTAAAATAAAAAAGATGTACACTTAGATTTCTTCTAGCTCAAAAAAAAAAAAGACTCTCGTAAGGAAATATTCATTCATACAACAAATACCTATTGAGCACTTACTGTGTGCCAAGTAACTTCATCACTGTAGCAATTTTAGGAAACTGTCATTTTACTGCCCAAAAAACTGACTTTCAGAGAAGGGAAATAATTTGTCTGAGCTCATGTAGCCAATAACTGACAATGTCAGAATTTGAACTCAGGTCTGTATAGCTGTTTCTATATAAACAGCTTTTCTTTTTTTGCTACTATATAAATTAGAAATGTAAATACTTTAGATAATATAAATGACTTAGCACTGAGAGCACAGGGTGGCACAGAAACTACACTGGATTGAAAGACAGACCTTCCTTTTAGGTCTGTATTTCATTCTACAGGTAGATTCTTGATTCCTCAGGATTCCCCTCATTCTACAGGTAGATTCTTGACTCCTGGGTGAGAGATGCCAACTCTTTAAGAACACCTGGGTTATTGAGAAGGAGCGGGTGCTGTTCAGCCCTCCTGACCTGGATGAAACTGACAAAGGGAGGCAGGAAAGAAATCAGCCTGGAATTTACCATTATGAATACCCAGAAGCCTTTGAGTATTATCTTCCCTCTGTCACTAGCATAGGAAAGCTTCAAATAGAAAAATTTCCTCCTCAGGAGATAAACCATAAGAGACTTAATCTCAGGAAATAAACTGAGGGTTGCTGGAGTGGAGGGAAGGTGAAAAGGATGGGGTGCCTGGGTGATGGACATTGGGGAGAGTATGTGCTATGGTGAGCTCTGTGAATTGTGAATTGTGAATTGTGAATTGTGAATTGTGACTGATGAGTCACAGACCTGTACCTCTGAAGCAACTAATACATTGTATTTTAATAAAAAATAATTTAAAAAAAGAAAAATTTCCTCCTCATGCCTTCTACAGTCACATTCCTACAAAATGTTCTTTTAGGATGTTTAAGGTTGATGGGTAAGAACATTTTTCTAGATGTAGGCATAACATACTTTTGACCCAGTAATTTCAAATCTCAGCATTTATTCTAAAGAACTAATTAAGCCTGGGGCACCTGGATGGGTCGGTGGGTTAAGCCTCTGCCTTTGGCTCAGATCGTGATCCCAGGGTCCTGGGATCAAGGCCCACATAGGGCTCTCTGCTCAGCAGGGAGCCTGCTTCCCCCTCTCTCTCTCTATGCCTACCTCTCTGCCTACTTGTGATCTCTCCCTCTCTCTGTCAAATAAAAAATAAAATCTTAAAAAAGAGAAAAGACAAAATAATCTTATTTTTTAAAAATGAACTAATTAAGCATGTATATCAAGACTTAGTTACCAAAACTGAAGGAATATAACTAAAAACATCATACATTGATAAGACAATCAGGGAAATCTAAACATTAAATATTTGATGATACTATAGAATTATTACTTAATTTTTTAGGTGTTACAATAACATTATTATTATTTATTACAATGTTATTACAATAACATTATTATTTATTTTTTAAATGGGCATCTTTACCTTTTAGAGCTATTTATTGATGAAATAAAGAACAAAGACTTGATTAAAATATTTATTCCACCTCTTTCATAGTAGTAAAAGACAAGAAAGAACCAAGAGTCTTAGAACTGGATATGCTGTAAGGTTGGTATATATCCATACAATGGAATAACATGCTGCCATCAAAATGAAGTTGTATACAGATATGGAAGGACACACCAAAATGCTAACAATTGTCATATCTTGGTGATGACTTTTCAAACAACTTCAATTTTCTTACTGCTTATTTATATTTTCTGAAATATTTTCATTGAACATGTTATTTATGTAATGAAATCATTTTAAATTAATTTACTGATATTTAAGGTAGAGAGAGGTAAGTCAGAGAAGGATTTTGCAAAGAAATTTTAAAGGGCCAGTGACTATGTGGTTGCTGTTCTTTTGATCACAAAAAGACACCTGGCATAGAGGCAGCTCAGAAGGTGACACAAACAATCAATTTAACTGACACTTTTGTTTTATCCTCCTTTGGATGAATTCCTCCTCCCCAGACCAAGGTGAGTGAAAGCTTTTTATGCCTTAAGTGCTTGCTGTCAGGTCTTTTAGTGAGCCTTTAGTCCTTTCTACAGAGTAACTTCTGCGTGAATTGAGACCTCACTGCCCACAGTCCAGTGCTTCAAGCTGGTGCTATTTCCAGAAGGAATTTATAGAAACACAGATTTGATTCTATGTTTGGGTTTTCTGTAATCAATTATACTAGGACTTGGCATCGCACAAATGCCTAGAATCTATAGCTGTCTTCTTGGTTACAATTAGGTGCATTTTGCAAGAGGAAAAATTAAGTAGCAACAAGCACAGTCTTTCAAGAACTGATGGGCCAAGGAGATGAGGCCCCAACTCACTCAGGACAGGTATAATTTTAACATTTACAAACATGTTTCTCCTGCTGAAAGCCTTGGGCTCCACACAGGGATGATGAAAAGGAAACCTGGGAGGAGAATGAGTGTTTGTGGTAGAAAACCAGAGGAGTGGTCAGGAGATCTGGAAGCCAGTTCTGGCTTCCCTGGTTACTCTCCATGGAACATTTGGTCCATCATGACCAAATGACCTGTGTCTGGGGTTCTTTATGTGTTTGACAAGATTCATAGTTTTGTTATTCAAACACTTACTTAGTTTCAACTTTGTGCAAGACCGTTTGCTAGCTCTAGAGGAATAAAGTGTCAAGGAACTTTTACTCCTGAAAGCAGTACAAACAGGAACATGGCAAAAGACCAGTGTGAGAATAGGATGGTAAAAACTGGTTTTTTGGTGGTTGTGGTGGGGGTGGGGGAATGGGAGGGATGAGCCAGACAGAGAGAAATGTTTCGTCTTGATTGAGGGACTGATTTGTTTTCTAATTTTTTTTAAGATTTTACTCATTTATTTGAGAAAGAGAGAGACAGAGACAACAAGAGAGAGCACGATTAGGAAGCAGGGAGAAGGGAGAAGCAGGCTCCCCACTGAGCAGGGAGCCTAAGTACCTGGGGCTCAATCCGGGACCCAGGACCCAGGACCCAGAACCCTAAGACCATGACCTGAGCTGAAGGTAGACACTCAACCAACTGAGAGACCCAGGCCTCCCTATTTTCTACTTTCTAAATATAAAAGTTACATTATTTAGCTTCCCTCTAGATTTCTAGGAAGTCCAGAGCTGGTCTTCGGTTCTCCCAGAAGTAAACTCTGAGGCAAAGATTCTAGTGCAGGCAATTCGTTTTGAAGGGGATCCCAGGAAGTGCTAATAGAGGATTGGGGCAATAAGACATGGAAGAAAACAGGTTACCATGTGGGGAACTGTAGCACTACCCCCTCCAGGTTAGTCTGGGAACATTATAGAGTATGCCTCAAAGTTATCCCAACTAGGGAAGAGGAAGCTGGTGTATCTATTCACCAGCTCCTCATTCATTATTGGTTATGGGCTGCTTCTGGAGGTGTTCACTCCAGCACATCCAGCTTACATTGTGAGCAGCAGCAGAGCACACTCCACGACAGAGGGTTGCAAATGCTTGCAGGTTTCTTATTTTTGGATATTCATATTCCCTCTGTGGCAGATTATTAGCTGTCCCACCACCCTAACCCCAATTCATTCCCCTCTTTCAAAATAAGAGTTTTATTTGGACATACAGTCACCTAACTAGAGACCACCTTTCCAACTTTCCTCCCAGGCAAGTGTGGCCAAATAACCTGGTTATGGACAACGGGGTGTGCCAAGAAGAAACATCCTTCCAAGATGCCACTTCCAAGTCTTACTCTTAAAAGGATGGGACAGGTACTCTACTACTTCCCCGCCCCCACTTCCCATTTCCCTCTAGTGGGGATGCTGAGATCAGGGCATCCAGCTTGGACTCAGTGATAGACTCAGCTATCACTGAGTCCAAGCCACAAGACACTGAGCCACCCTTCCAGCTCTTGAATGTATCTTCTATTACATAGGACAGAAATAAAGTTTCTGATTTAAACATTGTATTTTGGTGTCTCTTTGCTTTATCAGCTTAGCCTATATCTTAAACAATACACTCCCTCCCTCTTAAGACTTTTTTAATTTTTCCTTTTTAGTCTTATTTTATAACTTTTATTGGATTATGTCATTTTGTATGATTCCTTACATATTTCCTGCAAAGGAGCAAGCAATTTAAAAAATGAAGAACCATCAAACCCTGTTTTCGATATTTGCCCTATTCATTGCTGCAATCATGACTTAAATCCTCTCTCTATATTTGGGAAGTTTATGTCAAATGCAAATATAGCTAGATATTAAGCAGATTTTATTAAGTAACTGCTGACAGCAGGGGAAAATACTGAGCTCCACTCCTATTTGTGCAGAGTCGACTGGGCATTTTAAAGGGAGAATAAAGTAACAGGAAGAGGGAGAGACCAAGGGACTCCTGAAAAATTATAAAGGTTGTTCAGCATAAACGTAATTAGACCAGCTGTGTCTCTTGGCTGGCAATTGTGGAAGTTAGGATTCTCTTCTCCCTCATAGGCTGGGAGACAGAGGCTCTATCCCTCCTAATGATGACTTTTTAAAGGAATGAAAAGACACTTCTGAATTGTAGGAGATACACATGCATCTTGAAGGGACAGAGGAAGAATTTACAATTGCAAGTCTTTTAACAAATCCTCTAGGAAAGGGAGATCAGAGACCCTCATCTGTTGGCTAGTATAGACAGTAAACTCCTTTGACAGCCCTAAGCTTTTCCAGACAGGAACTCAAGAGGGGACTGGGTTGTCCCAGAGATGCAGCCATAGACTGTTGAAGCCATGTAAAATTTTGGTCAACTCTCTTAATGCAGGGGATTGAATGAGTGTTTGTGATGAGTGTTTCCGTAGTTCTCAATTCTCATAGCATGAATCCCACATCTTCAGGATAGGAGTAGAAACTCACATCTCTTGAAGTTAGGGTGCAGGCATTTGACCACTGTTTTGCTATACTCTTGAATGGATAGATGAGGAACATGATAAGGAGGCCAGTCTCAGGGAAAATGATCTTTGGGTAAGAATGGTGAGGAAGATATTGGTATTTGGGGGCAGAAGCCTGTTGTCTTTGAGGGGATGTGGCAAGACTGCATTTGAGAGTATATACATACTGCAAAAGGAATTGTTTGCTGCTCTTGAGACCAACTGCCACCACCGGGATGGAGGACTGCTGCTGGGGTAATGCTGACAGGAATAGGAAGGAAAAAAACAAGAAAAGAACAAACCCTCTTCCATTCTCCAGCCTTTCCTTCTCCATCAAGCAACCCCTACTGCCCTGTAGGCAAAGAGAAATATGGTCCAAAGCACAACACCCCAAGCAGAGTATTGAAGGGTGGATTTGAAGCTAAGAAACAGATCTCAAAAATAAAAGTTGTTACATGTTAGCTGTAGGTTATTTCTTGCAATGGAATAAACTCTTGATCAATGAAATAAACTCTTGATCAATGGAATAAACTCAATGATCTCTTCCAGGGTTCCAGTTATTGTCTCTATGAACTTAGCCCCAAATTTCTCTTTCTAAGGCAGACAGTTTTTCCCTGCACTATAGTCTTGTATATCCAGCTGCCTTCTCTGTATCTTCTCCCCTTTGTCTCTCAGACCCCTAAAACTTAATGTGTCTAAACTCTTTTTTCAAATGATTTGTTTATTTTAGAGAGAGTGTACATGTGTGTGTGTGGAGGGGCCGAGGGCAAGAATCTTCAAGCAGACTCCCTGCTGAGTATGGAGCCTGTCATGGGGCTTAATCCCACAGCCCATGAGATCATGACCTGAGCCACAACCAAGAATCTGATGCTCAAGCGACTGAGCCACCCAGGCACCCTGTGTCCAAACTTGTAATACTTCACCTCTTCCTCATTTTCCACAACCCTTTAATGCCAAATTCTGTGGGCCTACCTTCTCAATATCTTTGGATGTCTTCTTCACTTTTCTCTACATTCACTATAACTGCCTTGGTCCCAGCCACCATCTTCTCTTACCTGAGCTGTCACAGTAGTCTTCTAAGCAATTCCTTGGATCCACTTTTGGTCCCCACCAGTGCAGTCTTCTCAGTGATCCCTTACAAATACGATCATAACACTTCTATGTTTAAAGCCCTTTGCTGGTTTCCCATTATCCTCAGGTTAAAGTCTAGAATTCTGACCATGGCTTTCAAGGCTCTGAAAGGTCAAACTCTGCCTACCATCCCAAACCAATTTACATCCCTCTCTCTCTGACTAAATACACACTAGGCCATGGGTCTACTTTCAGTCATTTCAAAACTCCTTCTCGGTACTGCCTTAGGATCTTTGTACATCTGTCTGCCCAGATTTCCCTTCCTATATCCTGGGCTCTTCACCTCACTATCCTCTACTCATTCTTTAAGACTTAGCTTAAATATCACTTCCCCAGGGAAGAAGAACCAAGATCTAACCACTATCCCTGTCATCTGTGCTAAGTAAGGTCTGTATTTATGAGCTTTAATAGCATCCTCTAATTCTTCTTGGCATTGATCACCTTATAATAATTATTTGTTAAGGGGCACCTGGGTGGTACAGTTGCTTAAGCATCCAACCCTTGGTTTTGGGTCAGCTAATGATCTCAGGGTTGTGAAATCAAGCCCCAGGTTGGGCTCCAGGCTTAGCATGGAGTCTGCTTAAGACCCTCTCTCCCTCTCCCTCTGCTCTTCCCTGCTGTGCTCTCTCAATCTCTCTCCCCCTCAAATAAATAATCTTTAAAAATGTTAATAATAATTTTTATTAGTTTTATTTATTATTTTAAAGATTTTATTTATTTTTTGACAGAAAAAGAGACAGCAGAAGAGAGAACACAAGTAGGGGGAGTGGGAGAGGAAGAAGCAGCCTTCCTGCCACACAAGGAACCTGATGCAGAGCTCAATCCCAGGACCCTGGGATCATGACCTGAGCTGAAGGCAGATGCTTAATGACTGAGCCACCCAGGCACCCCCCCAAAAAATTTTAATAATTATTTTAATATGTCTTCTCACTACACTTATGCTCCATGAGTACAATGTGTGCTTTGTTCACTGCATGTGGTCCTAGCTACATATCACTGTTCTAGGCACAGTCATATATTTGATGGCTAAACGGATGAGTGAATTATAAGAAAGCTACCTTGAGAAGCAGCATAGCATAGCAGAAATCACACTGGACTAATAGCCACAAGACCTGGGTTCTGAATCTGGTTTCATCATTTCCTGGGTAATCTTTAGCAATAATAAGTTTCTTTGAACCTCGGGGTCCTAATCTTTAAAATGAAGAGAAATCTCTATGGTTTTTTCAGTTTCTAAATCAGTGACTCTTACTCTCTAGTGATAATTTTGGTGACCACATACTCTGTATTGACTCCAGCTCTGCAAAGATAGAGCAATACCTTTCCCCAGGCTCCCCAATCACCTTTCCCAAGTCCTCCCAATTCACCACTTTTGGTTTGATCACAGCATAAGTATCACTGTCGTCACCACTAATCAACACCTGACTGCTCTGTTTGGGAAATTGAGAAACAAGAAGAAAGCTTAAGATGTGTCAAGCCTCAACCCAAGACAGGAAACTGGTTCCCCTAAGACAACTTTCCTTCTCCCACTTGAGAATTATGGAGAAAATTTAATGCAAATTCTTGAACTCTTCCCAAACCCCTAATTCCCACTAACACATTTATGAGGGGGAAGTCCATTCAGGTGGGAACAAGGGATGGTGCTGATGATAGAAGTGAATTCAAACCTTTGGCTCATTCTCACTAGGCTCTGGGATAGGTTTGGGCTCACTTGCATGTGTGTGTATCAGGCATTCTGGGAATTCATATCAAACAAAATTACTTCTCTACAAGAAGAAGGACTGAAAGTACAAGACACTGATGAATTGTCCAGTTTCCCTACACTGCTCCTTGAACGATTTCTTCCCTGCTTCCCAACCCACCCCAGGGATAAGTGCACCCTCTCTGTAAGTGGTACCCAGTTCTAGCCAGAAAGAGCTCGTTCATAATACCACCCCATCCCGCTCCCTGGGGCTACTCTCAGTCATAAACCATGCAGTTTGGGGTTACAAATGCCTCTCAGGGGAAACACAGCTCTATCTACAAGCATATGCCCTGAGAGATCCTTGACCCAGTTGGACTATAATTCTACATATTTGAATTAAGCCAGCAAGAGCTCCCCTCTCATACTTAGGAAACTAAGGAGGAAATGTGTGAAAAGGATCACCCTGCCAACAAAAATATCACATGCCCACAAAATCTGAATTGTAATAAGCAGTCTCAGAGAACCATGCTTAATAGATCACATTTCTAAGATGGAGTGACCTGAGGGCTTGCTCAGCCCAGGGTAGACCAGCTGCATTAAGACTTTGCTCTCTGGAAGACAACATGGGCAGTAACATCTCTGACATGGGCCACAGCAACTTTTTTCTAGATATGTCTCCTGAGGTAAGGGAAATAAAAGCAAAACTAAACTATTGGGACTACATAAAAATAAAAAGCTTCTGCACAGCAAAGGAAACTCAACTAACTCAACTCAACTCAACAAAGGAAACTCAACTCAAAACTAAAAGGCAGCCTATGGACTGGAAGAAGATTATTCGGAAATGACATATCCAATAAAGCATTTGGAGCCAAAATATATCAAGAACTTAGTAAACTTAACACCCCAAAAACAAACAATCCAGTTTAAAAAGTGGGCAGAAGACATGAACAGACATTTCTCCAAAGAAGACATACAGATAGCCAACAGACACATAGAAAGATGCTCAACATCATATCATCAAGGAAAGGTAAAACACAGCTGCAGTGAGATATAACCTCACACCTATA
Source organism: Enhydra lutris kenyoni (assembly GCF_002288905.1). Taxonomy (NCBI): domain Eukaryota; kingdom Metazoa; phylum Chordata; class Mammalia; order Carnivora; family Mustelidae; genus Enhydra; species Enhydra lutris. The sequence goes on from NW_019154115.1 coordinate 190,825, forward strand.
AGAATGGCTAAAATCACAAGGTGAGAAAAAACAGGTATTGGCGAGGATGTGGAGAAGGGGGAACACTCTTTGCACTGCTGGTGGGAATGCAAACTGGTGCAGCCATTCTGGAAGACAGCATGGAGGTTCCTCAAAAAGTTAAAAATAGAACTACCTTACAACCCAGCAATTGCACTACTGGGTCTTTACCACAAAAATACAAAATATTTATTCAAGGGGATATATGCACCCTAAGTTTATAGAAGCATTATCTACAATAGAATATTATTCAGCCATAGAAAAATGAAATTTTGCCATTTACAACAACATGGGGGAAGCAGAGAGTATAATGCCAAGTGAAATAAGTCAGTCAGAGAAAGACAAATACCATATGATTTCACTCCTATGCGGAATTTAAGAAACAAGCAAAGGGAAAAGAAAAAGAAAGAGACAAATTAAGAAACATATTTTACACCTGAAACTAATGTAACGCCATCTGTTAATTAACTGGAATTAAAAACTTCAAAGATTTTGTGTTTCGGTCAAGTGAAGAAAGCTTGGTTTGTGGGGAGCTGAAAACCAGCCCACCCTCAATGCTTCAAGCCCTGTGTTTTGGTGGCTGCTTCCTTCCAGACCCTGCACCTTTCCCTAATTCACCCAAAGGCCCAGTATGAGCTAGTGATAGCTCTGGCTGAGGCCTCCAGAACTAGAGAGAATACCCCAGGAAAAGACATAGTTCATGTTGTGCCTTTGGCTCTCACCTTTTTGGGACTTCTGCAAGACATTGCCTTATTTCTCCTAAGCAGTATCTGGTCATTTATTTATGACTTGTATCATCCATATTCTCTGTCTTGGGCAGAGTACTATGTTAGGAGGTGTATCAGAAAACATTCCCAGGAAAAATAGATGACATTCTTAGATTAGGATAATTCAAGTAGGAAGTTTATTAACAAAATAATAATTTGTAAAGGTGTAGTTGGGGGAAATCACACAGAATAGTGCAGTAACCTAGAGTAGCCATGCTGTTACCACACCTAGATTGAAGAGATGAAGGGAGGCAGTGATTACAGAATCAGACAGAATATGCAGTATTACTCAAAATGTGATTTGAAGAACTGTGCAGGTCCACACACTATTAGTTGATGAAGAGATATGTATGGCAATTAAAAAAAGTAGATGCTTAGAAAATTGTATAGCAATTTGACATTGCCATAATATCAAAGTACATGATCAGTGTCAGAAGATATAATATGAAACTAAACTTTAGGGATGCCTTGATGGTTAAATTGTTAAGTGGCTGCCTTTGGCTCAGGTCATGATCCCAGGGTCCTGGGACCAAGCCCTGAACCAGGCTCTCTGCTTAGAGGGGTGCCTGCTTTTCCCTCTTCCTCTGCCCCTCCTCCAACCTGTTCTCTCTCTTTCACTTACTGTCTCTCAAATAAATAAAATCTTTAAAAAAAAAAGAAACTTTACTTTTGTGTAGGAATATGTTCTGATGATGCAGCAGAAATGATGAGGAAATATTTTGGGGTATTTATTCAGATGAAAAAGCTTGTGCCAAAATGTAAATCAACATGCTGCTTCCTTCATGGAGAAAGTCATGCTTCTCCAATAGATAGATAGATAGATATTGTGTGGTTGGTGTAGGCATTTGTCAAAATGCTTTTATTCTATCTAGAGAAAGTTAAACAGCTAATATTTTATTTCTTCTCACATAGAATAGTAATTTGTTTGCTTTCATTTGTTATTATATATATATGTAATTGTTATATACACAATATATAATAATATAAATTGTTATAATATTAAAAAATTGTCAATTGTTATTTAACTATTTAAATAAAGAAAGTGAAATACGTAAATTAGTAAAGTCAGCCAAACTCTAGCTAGGTGACATTGTAAAAAGTGTTAATTCTCTAAAGACTAGCTGATGCTTTCAATTTGAGATTATTTTCCTTACTATATGATAAACTGATCATGGACAACTGTAATTATATGCTAAAGTATGACAGTTAGCAAAGGGAAAAGTTCTGACAAGAATGTTTGAATTGGGTACCTGGGTGGCTCAGTTGGTAGAGCGACTGCCTTTAGCTCAGGTCATAATCCCGCAGCCCCAGGATGGAGTTCCCACTCGATGGGATAGAGTCCCCACAGCCCCAGGATCCAGTCCCACATCTGGCTCCCCGCTCAGCAGGAAGTCTGCTTCTCTCTCTGACCCTCCCCCTCTCATGCTCTGTCTCTTTCATTCTCTCCCTCAAATAAATAAAATCTTAAAAAAAAAAAAAAGAATGTTTGAACTACAGGGTACCTGAATGGCTCAGTCAGTTAAGCATCTGACTCATGATTTTGGTGCAGGTCATGATTTCAGGGTCCTGAGATTGAGCCCTGCATCATGTTCCATACTGAGTGTGGAGCCTACTTAAGATTCCCTCTCTCTCTCCCTCTGCCCCTCCTCCACTGCTCTCACACACATGTGTGCAATTTCTCTCTCTCCCTCTCTCCTTCTCTCTCAAAAAAGAATGTTTGATCTACAGAATGAAGTCTTAGCATTTCTGTAAAATAAAGCACCAGTTTAGTTCCAACCTTTGCATATTGTGAACTGATCAGCCAGACCTGTTGTTTCATTGGTATCCTGAGTATTTTTAGCAATCCTAACAGTTTCACGGAAGGAAGGAATACTAGCTTGGAAGAACAGAGTTTGTACAAATTGCGATAGTACATTGTATTAACAATGATCAATGGAGTTGCTAAAATCCTGATATTTCATAAACGTAAAAGGTTAACACCAAACATCTTACAAATTTGATAGAACATTTTCAGTTTTATTTTTCATCAAAAGAAGAGCCCTGCGTAAGAAATTAATAGATCCAGAGCTATAACTTAATGGGATAAACAATTCATGGTTATTGATAAAGAATTGGTGACTTTTGAAACATAGCATCACTTGCCTCATTTCATATAGAAATAAATATGAAATAGCCTGAGCCTATTGAGATCGCCCAGAATCTCTTCTTCTATTCCTGTGAACATACATTTTTCAGATTGATTTCTCTGCTATAGTGCAATTTAAAAAAACAACATTGAAACAGTTTATATACATATCAGGTCTTGTAAGTTTCAATGATGTCCATCCAACCTAAATTAGATAAATTAACAAGCAAAAATGATGTTTGTCACATTAAAAACTCAAAATTGGTATACACTTTGTTATTTTAAAGTGTGTGTAAACCTTTAACAGGGACAGTTACTATATCCTTCCTAATTTTTGGTTTAGATACCATTACAGAATAAATCTATGCATGTTAATTCTCTGTTAATTACCTGAATGCAAACTCCCAATGAACAACATGTCTAAGTTTTGTAATCTTTTTCCCCATGTCTGTTCCATTTATATTTTAAAAATATAACTTTATGCACTTGACTGGAAGCAAAATAAGCTGAATCCTCAACCCAGATAGTTTGAGGAGAAAGAAGAGGACTGTGAGCTTCAGTGATACAGCCAGCCTGAAGCCATCTCTTAAGGAGGAAGCCAGGAACAAACACCAGGACCTCCCTCCCTGCCCTCCAGTCTCCTGCTGGGGCCTCTCCCATTGGCCCAAACCAACCAGAAGCCAGAGGGCAAGGAACCCTAGAGTAGTGGTCCTTCCAGGGCAGAAGGCAAAATGGAGGACAGGAGAAGGTACATTTTGGGGAGCACTGAGATCAAAGATAAAAGCCACAGTTTTGTCTCAAAGTGTGGATTGTCTTTGTGGGGGTAATAGGCAAACACACAGCCAAAAGGCAGTGTAATCAGTGTCAAGATATAAGGAAAACTGGGATCCTATTGGAACACACATCTAATCTAAGGTCCTTCTAACCCAGCCTAGGTGTTAGTTTGGGGCCAGCAGTAGTCAAGTATGGAGTGGCTTTCTAGGGAATGGGATGTCTGAGCTGAGGAATGAAGAAAGTACAACAGTTAGCCAGGAGTCAGGCCTCAGGGAATGAGGGTAAGTGTGCCCAAAGGGAACAGCCCATTCAAAGGTGTAGATGCTGAATGACAGGAACATAGAATGGAGGGGTGAGGTAGGAGAGGTGGGACTCTTCAGGTCATGGGGCATCTTACTCTGGGGCAAAGAATTTGACTTTATTGTGAAAAAAAAAAAAGGTATTAGATTTATGCTACAGAAGCAAAGACTGAGAAAGTCTTGAATTGAAAAGCCACAGGGATTTTTCTAATTTTTTGAGAGAGGCTTGTATTGCAATGTACTTCCCTCTTAGGACCACCTTTTATGTATCAGGTTTTGAACAGATGTGTTTTCATTTTTCACTAGTTTCCACGAATTTCTTAAATTTTTCTTTAATTTCCTGATTGACCCATTCATTCATTAGTAAGATGCTCTTTAACCTCCATTCATTCTTTTTGTTTGTTTGTTTGTTTTTTAATTTATTTATTTTTATTTCTTTTCAGCGTAACAATATTCATTGCTTTTGCACCACACCCAGTGCTCCATGCAATCCGTGCCCTCTCTAATACCCACCACCTGGTTCCCCCAATCTCCCACCCCCTGCCCCTTCAAAACCCTCAGATTGTTTTTCAGAGTCCATAGTCTCTCATGGTTCACCTCCCCTTCCAATTTTCCCTCAACTCCCTTCTCCTCTCCATCTCCCCTTGTCTTCCATGCTATTTGTTATGCTCCACAAATAAGTGAAACCATATGAAAATTGACTCTCTCTGCTTGACTTATTTCACTCA
>NW_019154115.1:195635-201271 GCF_002288905.1 Enhydra lutris kenyoni
ACCCACCCCCTGCCCCTTCAAAACCCTCAGATTGTTTTTCAGAGTCCATAGTCTCTCATGGTTCACCTCCCCTTCCAATTTTCCCTCAACTCCCTTCTCCTCTCCATCTCCCCTTGTCTTCCATGCTATTTGTTATGCTCCACAAATAAGTGAAACCATATGAAAATTGACTCTCTCTGCTTGACTTATTTCACTCAGCATAATCTCTTCTAGTCCCGTCCATGTTGATACAAAAGTTGGGTATTCATCCTTTCTGATGGAGGCATCCATTCATTCTTTAGTAGAATGCTCTTTAACCTCCAAGTGTTAGAATTCCTTCCAAATTTCCTCATGTGATTGAGAGTTCAAGTTTCAAAGCACTGTGGTCTAAAAATATGCAGGGAAAATTATCAATCTTTTGGTATCTATTAAGACCTGATTTAGGGCGCCTGGGTGGCTCAGTGGGTTGGGCCTCTGCCTTCAGCTCAGGTCATGATCTCAGGGTCCTGGAATCGAGGCCCGCATCGGGCTCTCTGCTCAGCAGGGAGCCTGCTTCCTCCTCTCTGCCTGCCTCTCTGCCTACTTGTGATCTCTCTCTCTCTCTCTGTCAAATAAATAAATAAATAAAATCTTTAAAAAAAAAAAAAAAGACCTGATTTATGACCCAGGATGTGATCTGAAATATTCAGGGAATAATCTCAGTCTTTTGGTATCTATTGAGACCTGATTTGTGACCCAGAATATGATCTGTTCTGGAGAAAGTTTCATGTGCATTCCAGAAGAATGAGTATTCTGTTGTTTTAGGATGGAAGGTTCTGTATACCTCTGGAAGTCCGTCTGGCAGCATGTCATTGAAAGCTCTTATTTCTTTGTTGATCTTCTGCTTAGATGATCTGTCCATTGCTGTGAGTGGGGTGCTTTGACTAAATATACTGTTAATATATTTAACAGTATATTATATGTTAATTTAACATATAAAGTATTATATGTTAATACTTTGACTAATATACTGTTAATATATTGTTATCAATGTGCTTCTTTACTTTGGTTATTATTTGGTGTATATAATTGGCTGCTCTCATGTTGGGTGCATAAATATTATAATTGTTAGACCCTTTAATTATGAAATAGTGTCCTTCTTGGTCTCTTTTTACAGTCTCTGTTAATACCCACCATTTACATTGACATGGATAGAACTGGAGGGTATTATGCTAAGCTATATAAGTCAAGCAGAGAACGACAGTTATCATATGGTTTCACTCATATGTGGAACATAAGAAATAACACGGAGGACCATAGGGGAAGGTGGAGTAAATCAGAGAGAGAGAGAGACAAACCATGAGAGACCCTGGACTCCAGGAAACAAACAGAATTTTCGGAGGGTTTTAGAGGGGAGGGATGGAGGAATGAGGTAGCTTGGTGGTGGGTATTAAGGAGGGCATGTGCTGTGATGAGCACTTGGTGTTATACACAACTAATGAACTAGTCAATCACTGAACACTACATCAAAAACTTAAAATTAAAATAAAATAAAATATCTAGTTTGTCTGCATACAAATTGCCAATAGACACGTGATAAAATGCTCCACAACATTTCTCATCGGGGAAATACAAGTCAAAACCACAATGAGATACCACCTTACACCAATCAGAATTACTAAAATTAACAAGACAGGAAACAACAAATGTTGGTGAGGATGTGGAGAAAGGGGAGCCCTCTTACACTATTGGTGGGAATGCAAGCTGGTACAGCCACTCTGGAAAACACTATGGAGGTTCCTCAAGACATCAAAAATAGAGCTACCCTATGATCCAGCAATTGCACTACTAGGTATTTACCCCAAAGATACAGATCTAGTGAAACAAAGGGGCATCCCCATGTTCATAGCACCCCAATGTTTATAGCAGCAATGCCCACAATAACCAAACTGTGGAAGGAGCCAAGATGTCCTTCAACAGATGAATGGATAAAGAAGATGTGAAGATGTGGTTCATATATATAATGGAATATTACTCAGCCATTTGAAAGAATGAATACCTACTATTTACATTGATGTGGATGGAACTGGAGTGTATTATGCTACATCAATCAGAGAAAGACAATTATCATATGGTTTCAATCACATGTGAAATATAATAAACAGCACAGAAGATCATAGGGGAATGGAGGGAAAACTAAGAAGAAATCAAAGAGGGAGACAAACCATGAGAGGTTCTTGACTCTGGGAAACAAAGTGAGGGTTGCAGACAGGAAGATGAGTGGGAGGATGGGGTAACTGGGTGATGGACATTAAGGAGAACATATAATATGATGAGCACTGGGTGTTATATGCAACTGATGAATCACTGAACACTACATCTGAAACTGAAGATATACTCTACTTGGATAACTGAATTTAAATTAAAAAAAAAGCCATGGGGAGGATCCAAAATCTATAAAGAACATATCAAAGTCACCATCCCAAAAACAAATAATCCAGTTAAGAAATGGGGAGAAGACCTGAATAGTTTTCTGAAGAAGACATACAAATGGTTAACAAAGACATGAAAAGATGCTCAATCAGGGAAATACAAATCAAAACTATGATGAGATACCACCTCTTACCTGTCAGGATGGCTAAAATTAACAACACAAGAAAGAACAGATATTGGGGAGAATGTGGAGAAAGGGGAACACTCTTGCACTGTTGGTGGGGATGCAAACTGGTGCAGCCTCTCTGGAAAACAATATGGAGATTCCCCAAAAAGTTAACAATACAACTATCCTACAATCCATCAACTGCTCTATTAGGTATTTACCAAAGAATACAAAAGTACTGATTCAAAGGGGCACATGCACTCTGATGTTTATAGCAGAATTATCAACAACAGCCAAATTATGGAAAGAGCCCAAATGTCCATTGACTGATGAATGGATAAAGAATATGTAGTATATAAACATAATGGAATATTACTTGGCCATAACAAAGAATGAAATCTTGCCATTTGCAGTGATGTGGATGAAGCTAGAGCTTATTATGCTAAATGAAATAAGTCAGAGAAAGAAAAATACCATATGATTTCATTCATATGTGGAATTTAAGAAACAAAACAGATGAACATAGGAGAAGGAAGAAAAAAAAGAGACAGAGACAAACTACAAGAGACTATTAACTACAGAGAAAAAACTGAGGGTTGATGGAAGGAGGTGGGTGGGGGATGGGCTAAATGGGTGATGGGTCATAAGGAGGGCACTTGTGATGAGCACTGGGTGTTATATGTAAGTGCTGCATCACTAAATTCTACTCCTGAAACCAATGTTACACTATGATAGCTAGACTTTAAAAGCTTGAAACAAATAAAAAAGAAAGAGAAAAAGAAAAACCACAGAAAAAAGCAGAAAATACCAAACAAAGTCTGGATTAAGAGAGGAGCAGAGAGGCATGCTTGGGTGGTTCAGTCATCTAAGCCCCTGACTCTTGATTTCAGTTCAGGTCATGATCTCAGGATCATACCAAGCCCTGTGTCCAGCTCCACACTGAGCATGGACCCTGCTTAAGATTCTCTCTCTCTCCCTCTTTTTCTACCCCTCCTCACCCACCATCCTCACTCTCATGTACTCTCCCTATCTGAAAGAAAGAAAGAAAGAGAGAGAGAGAGAGAGAGAGAAGTAGAGATAATAGAGTAATAGCTAAGCCTCAGGGAGGTTTTACCAGGTGCCACACATTTTTCTAAGTTCTTAATATGTATTAATTCATTTAATACTCCCAGCAACATTACCAAAGAGATGCTGTTGCTATTCCCACTTTATAGATGAAGAAACTGAAGTACAGAGAGTTTGGGGAATAGCTGGATTTCCTACTGCAAGTAAAAAGGGCTGGCATTTGAACCCAGGCAGTCTGTCTCCAGCATCCGTGCTCTTAACCACTGTTAATAGTAGGGGAGCAAGCCAGAGTAGGGCAAATGGGGATGAGGGCTAGAAGGGAATAAGACTAACATCTGCTTTCCCACTGTTTCCTCTGTGGAGAGCCCAAAAAGCATGAAAACCAGGCTACTTCCATCTTCCAAATTGGCTATTTCTCAATACTTTATTTGATCTTACCCACACCCCTAAGATGTCCGGACCTATCATCTGTGTTGGATGAGCTTTTCTCATTGCCATTTTGCTTATGATAAAATGGTAAGAAAATGAGTTGGGAGACTTAGACTCAAGTCCCAGTCTGAAGCAATTTTTCTCATGGAGCAATTTTCCTTCTTACAGTGGTTCCCCTTTGGTCTTTTTGAACAATCTGACACAAATTTGCTGTCTTTGCCACATTCACTCCCATTTTAGACATTTTGATGATTGATAGCTACAGTATTACTATTGGTCTCTGACTACAGACACTTGCTTTTCTAATCTGGGTTGCTTATGTAGTGTTTCATCCTCTATTTGTCCACGGTAGTTCCTGGGTTCCTATTTGTGGCACAAACAAGCAACTTGGTGTGTGTGTGTGTGTGTAGGTGTCCCAAGGGAAGAAGGCTGATCATTAGCTCATGGTTTGTCAGCAAAATATGTTCACAAGAAGCGATTTGCTGTTATATCTATTGCAGTGATGTTATGTTACTCATGCTTTGTGTTTTTCAGAGTTTATTAGTTTTTATGTATCCTCAGTTAATCTCTAGTTCAATGGATTTTGTAAGTAGAATGATCCCCAAACACAAAGTCACCCCTTTAAAATATAATTGAAAATAAAGGCACATTAATTGTGTATTGCTAATGCTGGATATTATAATAGATAAGGGCACAGGATTGTGGGGCTAGACTGCCTGGGTTCAAATCCCAACTTAACCACTTGTTAGCTGTAAAAAACATAACAGCTTTAAACCTCAGTTTCTCATTCTGAAAAACAGAAATTATTAAATCAGAGAGTCTATGGGAAATCTTCAGCATACTGTCTCACTCAGGGCGAGGCATTATTAGCTGTGATTAATATCATGCCAACTACACTTGCATTAATGAGTCAGGAAAGTACTCAAGCTCAACACCCAAGCATCCCCATTTTCTCAGACCATTTCTCAGCATGCACACCATGTGTGTGCATGCTGGTATTTTATTTTATTTTTTTTTACAATTTTTATTTATTTTTTTAAATTTCTTTTCAGTGTTCCAGAATTCACTGTTTATGCACCACACCCAGTGCTCCATGCAATACCTGCCCTCCATAAAACCCACCACCAGGCTCACCCAACCTCCCACCCCTCCTCCCCTCCAAAACCCTCAGTTAGTTCTTCAGAGTCCACAGTCTCTCCCTCCAATTTCCCCCAACCCCCTTCTCTCCATCTCCCCATGTCCTCCATGTTATTCCTTATGTTCCACAAATAAGCTAAACCATATGATAACTGACTCTCTCTGCTTGAATTATTTCACTCAGCATAATCTCTTGCAGTCACATCCATGTTTTGTTGATACAAAAGTTGGGTATTCATCCTTTCTGATGGAGGCATAATACTCCATAGTGTATATGGACCACATCTTCTTTATCCATTCGTCCGTTGAAGGGCATCTTGGTTCTTTGCACAGTTTGGCGACTGTGGCCATTGCTGCTATGAACATAGGGGTACAGATTGTCCTTCTTTTCACTACATCTGTATCTTTGGGGTAAATACCCAGTAGTGCAATTGCAGGGGCATAGGGA
>NW_019154115.1:201371-214512 GCF_002288905.1 Enhydra lutris kenyoni
AGTTGATACAAAAGTTGGGTATTCATCCTTTCTGATGGAGGCATAATACTCCATAGTGTATATGGACCACATCTTCTTTATCCATTCGTCCGTTGAAGGGCATCTTGGTTCTTTGCACAGTTTGGCGACTGTGGCCATTGCTGCTATGAACATAGGGGTACAGATTGTCCTTCTTTTCACTACATCTGTATCTTTGGGGTAAATACCCAGTAGTGCAATTGCAGGGGCATAGGGAAGCTCTATTTTTAATAACTTAAGGAATCTCCACACTGTTTTCCAAAGTGGCTGTACCAACTTGCATTCCCACCAACAGTGGAAGAGGGTTCCCCCTTTCTCCACATCCTCTCCAACATATGTTGTTTACTGTCTTGTTAATTTTGGCCATTCTGGTGTAAGGTGGTATCTCAGTGTGGTTTTGATTTGAATCTCCCTGATGGCTAGTGAAGATGAACATTTTTTCATGTGTGTGTGTTAGCCATTTGTATGTCTTCATTGGAGAAGTGTCTGTGAAGACATGAACAGACACTTCATGCTGGTATTTTAACTCAGAGCCCCTAGTCTAGTGAGGTTCTTGATTCAGATAGTATCAAATTTACTTTACTGTTGAGCTGATCTCTTTACTTCTGCTGATCAATAAAACTGACATAATGCTTTATTTTTCTTTAATTTTTAATTTTAATTTTTTTTTAGCACCGGCCACGGACCTAGAGCTGTCTGTGTCAAGAGAAATAACATGCTTCAGTCAGCTCAAGTGAGCAATCCAGTTTGGAGAATGAGAAATGCTGGTGATAGATAAGGAAAATAAACAGTCCTTTTAGGAATCATTGAAGGTGAGGAAAAGGTAATGAGTTAGGACAAAGCCAGTCATCCTCTGGTCCTGCAGATGGCTCTCTGGAGAAGAGACTAAGCCAGGCCCCAGGCCGCAGGTCCTAAGAGACTGCCAGCAGCTCAAGGCTGTCTATGAAAGAGGAGCAGAGAGGTGAACATCTGGTTGGAAGGGCAGGGGTAGGGTGGGGAGAGCATGATTTGAATCTTTTGTTTCCTGAGATGGAGATTGGAGATTTTGCCCAGATCAGGAGACCTCAAATCAGAAGACTGCCCACCCACACTCCCTTCTTCCCTTGGCATGTTTGACCACACAAAATGAATAAACTCTTTGGAAAGCCAGGCAGATTCCTGCAATGGTGCCTACCAGGCCAGGCCTAGCTTCCCTTGACTTGTAACTGAGGCTGATGTCTGGCCCTTAAGCACTCTTAGAGACTCTTTCCATACATGGACACACTGTGCCTACACAGACAGCTGTGTAGTGTACTTTTTTTAAAATTTTCAGCATAACAGTATTCCTTGTTTTTGCACCACACCCAGTGTTCCATGCAATCCGTGCCCTCTCTAATACCTACCACCTGGTTCCCCCAACCTCCCATCCCCTGCCCCTTCAAAACCCTCAGATTGTTTTTCAGAGTCCATAGTCTCTCATGGTTCATGGTTCCTCCCCTTCCAATTTCCCCCAACTGCCTTCTCCTCTCTAACTCCCCTTGTCCTCCATGTGATTTGTTATGCTCCACAAATAAGTGAAACCATATGATAATTGACTCTCTCTGCTTGACTTTGTAGTGTACTTTTGATTTGGGGAGCTGCCCTAGCAGTTACCTTCTACGTATGTAGAATTGAAATGGGATGCCCTAGAGCTTAGCTAACATTTCTTTTCTCTCTAAAATAAAGGGACTACTAGTTCTGTTTCCCTTATGAAAAGCGGAGCTGTGACTGAATTGTCAGAACATTTGAAGAAAGATTTGTTGGGAGGAAGCTGGTCTGAGCCCTCAAGAGGTTTTTCTCTTTTACTAGAGTGCCAGTTTTGTAGTCCCAGCTTTTAATCCTGGCTCAGCCACTCTCCAGCTGTACAGGCTTCATGAAGTTGCTTGACTATGCTGATTCTTGGCTTACTCATCTGTGAACAGAGTGATAATAACAGCTATATGTATGAAACATCTACCGCCAGGCATTCTTATAGGATGACGGTGACAATTATGTGAAATAACACCTGTGAAGAGCTTAGTACATAACAGGCACATTGTAGGTATTCTATGAATGGTAGTCCCAATAAATTCTACAGTGCTGTAGGGGAGGGTGTCTCTTGGATTTAGCCCAAAGGCTAAAGCATTTGAAAAGATTGACTTAAATGATGGCTATTTCTTAAGGTGCAGATCTTCACCTAACCACATCCCCAGAGACCGTTGTTTGCTCCAAGGGGCCCTTCATTCTCTTCACTCCTGGTTTGGGCTGAAGCAGTTGACCTAGGGCTGACAGGACTGCCACTATAAGCTTGATTGCTGCAAGAGTCTTCCCTCTTCCCAAGCTAATCACATGTAAGCCACTTGCATCATATGGTTACAGGAACTCAAAGAGAATTAAAAACGTTAATACTGAACCACAGTTTATTCATCTTCTCTTCAGTTGATGGGCAGGTTTTGGATATGGTGAAGAATTTTTAGAACATTCCTTGTATATATCTTCTATCTTACATAAGCGAGAATTTCTCTTTGATATAGAATTCAATTGTTGAGTTGTGAAGCATACGAATATTCAACCTTATGAGATAGAGCCAAACTGTTTTCCAAAGTGGCTGTATCATTTTACACTCTTAACAAGCAGTGCATAAGAGATCCTGGGATCTTTATCCTTTGGTGTCATCAAGTGACAGTCAAAAAGAATAAACACCAGATATAAACAATGCTAAAATTCATGTGAATTTTAGCAATATATTAGAATTATAATTAAATTATAATTTAACTGAAAAAAGCAAATCCCAGAAGGATGCATACAGTATATTTTACATAGCTTGGAAATTATATATATTTATATTAGGATAAAATAAAGCTATATCAAAAACAACTCAAGGGGAAGGGATATTTGTAATCCATGTTCATAGCAGCCATTATTCACAACAGCCAAAAGGTGAAAGGAACCCATGTCCATCTATGGATGAAAGGATGAATAAAGTATGGTATATACATACCATGGAATATTGTTTGGCTTTAAAAGGAAAAAATCCTGACACATGCTCCAATATGGATGACCCTTTACGTCATTATGCTAAGTAAATAAGCCAGCCATAAATCTTACATGATGACACTTATGAAGTAACTAGAGTAGTCAAAATTCATAGACAGAAAGTAGAAGGGTGGATGTGGGTGGAAATGGGGAGTTGTTTAATGAGTTCAGAGTTTCTGTTTTGCAAGATGAAAGGAGTTCTAGGGATTGGTTGCACAATAATGTGAATGTACTCAATGATACTAAACTGTCCACTTAAAAATGGTTAAGAGAGTAAATTTTCTGTTATGTGCATTATACCACAATCAAACAAACAAAAAGGAAGTAAAGAGGATCAGAAACATGAGATTCAGGAAAGTGATGACCTGTGTGTGTGTGAAGCAAGGTTAATGATGGGAAGGTAGGATATGGGGAAGTACCATGTAGCTCTAAGTTGTTGTTAAGACCCTACCTTTTGGGGCACCTGGGTGGCTCAGTGGGTTAGGCCGCTGCCTTCGGCTCAGGTCATGATCTCAGAGTCCTGGGATCGAGCCCCGCATCGGGCTCTCTGCTCTCTAGGGGAGCCTGCTTCCTCCTCTCTCTCTGCCTGCCTCTCTGCCTGCTTGTGATCTCTCTGTCAAATAAATGAATAAAATCTTAAAAAAAAAAAAAAAAAAAAAAAAAAGACCCTACCTTTTGTGTGCCCAGGTGGTTCAGTCGGTTAAGTGACAGCCTTCAGCTCAGGTCATGATCCTGGAGTCCTGGGATCAAGTCCCACATCAGGATCCCTGCTTGGCAGACAGTCTGCTTCTCCCACTGACCTCTCTCTTCTCACGCTCTCTCTCTTTCTCATTCTCTCTTTCTCTCCCAAATAAATAAATAAAATCTTTAAAAAAAAAAAGACCCTTACTTTCATTTTCAGTGGTGAATACTCTTTAAAAATGCTAATTTAATGCAATGCTAATTGCAATTAAAAAATCAAATATATAAAAGTGCACCAATACGTGTGCCTGGGTGGCTCAGTGGGTTAAAGATTCTGCCTTCAGTTCAGGTCATGATCCCAGGTTCCTGGGATCCAGACCCACATCGGGCTCTCTGCTCAGCAGGGAGCCTGCTTCCACCCCCCTCCCCAACCTGCCCTTCTCTCTGCCTACTTGTGATCTCTGTCTGTCAAATAAATAAATAAAATCTTTTTTAAAAAGTGCACCAATAATGAGAGCTTGTCATAAACCGGGGGTTAGATCAGACCAATTCTCTACACCCAAGTTGGAGAAACATTCGTTCTCAAGGTACTCTATAGTAAATTATAAACTGTTTTTAAATTTGCAGTGAAAGTTTAAACTTCACTTGCTAACATCTTCCAGCTGTCATTTTCATGAAGTCTTGATTTAAAGAACTCTTCCAGTTCTATCCATGTTGATGCAAAAGTTGGGTAGTCATCATTTCTGTTGGCTGAGTGATATTCCATTGTATATATGAATCTATTACAATGTATATATTATCCATTCATCTGTTGAAGGGCATCTCAGCTCCTTCCACAGTTTGGCTATTGTGATGAGTATTAAGGAGGGCACCTATTACATGGAGCACAGGGTTTTATATGTAAACAATGAATCTTGGACACTACATCAAAAACTAATGACATACTCTATGGTGACTAAGATAACATAATAAAAAATAATAAAAATAAAATAAATGGTAATTTGGTGCAGACAGAAAAAGAAAAAAAGAAAGAAAGAAAGAAAGAACGCTTCCAGGTATTACTGAAGACAGAAGCCTGACCAGGCAGACCTCCACCTGGCAATTTCACTCAAAATTCTGGCACCCAGAAAAGGCAAACAAGAAAGGAAGCTTACCTTTATAGAAAGCTATATTTTAAAGCAATTCAACAGAATGCTAATTTATTAATTAACCCAAGTGAGAATTTAGGTGCAAATTGTCCAGTCAGCATTCTAATTTTTCTACAAAATTAACCCATAATAAATTTATAGTTTACTTCTTCTGACCCAAGTTTGTTATAGGATGCCGACTTAACAAGGCTTTCTCTAGGTCTGTTTATGTCATTGGGTATAACAAAATAGATTTTAGAACTGAAATAACTGTAGAGATCATCTTGTCTAGAGATGGCAGACAGCTAGCACATATGCCACTACTCTCCAAACCCATGCCCATGACAGACATTGCTAATCGACTGTGGCACACTTTGTCAGTAAGCCTGATCTACCTCAGAATCCTTTCTGCCTGCATTCTAGGCAGCTGTATGGCCACTTTGGTCTAGTCCAAACCCTTTGCTTGTACAGATGGAGAAACATAGTAAAGCTGGTGACTCTCCAAGGTCAAAAACAAATCCAGTGCCATTTCCACTACCCTTGAGTCATCCTTTCCTTTGGAGCTCTGACAGAAACTGGATGTTCTGTTATCACAGGAATCCCAGTCTCTCCTGCTCTAATGAGATGAATCCAGCCCCAATTATGCAGCCCTATCCACAGACCATTTTCTTTCTGGGACTTGCAGGACTTTCTCCTACTCCCTGTCCTTTCAGCTGTTGCTGCTGTTGGAAAAACCCTCCACAGAAAAGAAAGTACCCTTCTTACCTTCTATGAAGTTCCTCAGGCATCTCCCCAAGCCAAGCCTTTATGAACACCACCACCAGATGGATGAACATAATCCATCAGGGATGTCACCCAGCAGGGATATCTCTCCTTCAAGACTGTTTTTTCAACATGGTGTAGGTTCCCTTTACGGCCTGAGATAATTTTCCCCTCCATAACCCTTTATCTGCTCTACCCCTACCCCACAAATGGCCAGGAATTATTTCTCTGAGAAAACCTACAAATTCCAAATTGTTGGACAGATAAAATGGTGATGAAATTGTGGGAACAGGTAAGCTGGCCACATCCCATGTGAATTATCTGTGGAAACAGAATTAAAGAACATTTGGTGCCTTCTGAAATTGGCCTTAATTAGGATGCTTAACAGAGCTGAAGAAAGGCAGGTAGCAGCTAAGGATGCTCATGGATAACATGGAGGCTCAGAGATAGTAAGTAACTTGTCTAAGGTGACCTCCTTAGGAGAATTTGGGTATGCCATTTGAACCCACATCAGCTGAGAGCCTAGGCCTCTCTGAAGTGCCACAAAATGGTGGCAGAAAGGTCTATTCCTCTAAAAGAGGTACCAGTGGCAGGCAGGGTGTCATCTGCTGCCCTTCAAATATGTGAGGACATTTTACAACATTGGTTAAGTTGCCTAGATTAGAAATAAACTAGAAGTAGTTTTGCCAGCCCCTCTTCCAGCTGAAAAGAAATACATTGCCTTAAAGCCACAGAAAAAGCTTTGGAGATAACTGATCCAAAGGTCTCATTTTATTTTAATTAATTAATTAATAGTTTCAGAAGTAGAGTTTAATGATTCATCAGTTGCACATAACACTCAGTGCTCATTCTATCAAGTGCCCCCCTTAATGCCCATCACCCTGTTACTGTATCCTGCCACCCGCCTCCCCTCCTGCAATCCTCAGTTTGTTTTCTATAGTTAAGAGTCTCTTATAGTTTATCTCCCTCTCTATTTTTATCCTATTTTATTTTTCCTTCCCTTCTTCTATGTCCATCTGTTTGGTTTCTCAAATTCCACATATGAGTGCAATCAACAATATGGTATTTGTCTTTCTCTGACTTGTTTCATTTAGCATAATACCCTCTAGCTCCATCCAGCTCACTGAAAATGGCACAATTTCATTGTTTTTGATGGTTGAGTAATATTCCATTGTGTATTATACCACTTCTTCTTTATCCATTCATCTTTTGAAGGACATCTGGGCTCTTTCCGTATTTTGGCTATCGGGGATATTGCTGCCCTGAGAGAGGAACAAATCAAAGAAAGCAAAGAAACTCACAACTGAAGGCTAGTCTCAATGGAGAACATATGCTGCTGGTAACTAAATAAAATCAGAGAACTTTGCAACTGGAGAGTGAAGTTGACACAGGCAAGGGACTGGAACTGGCTTGGTGCCCAGCATGGTGCAATCACCTTACAGATGTGTTTCTCTCTTAAGCTTCTCAACAAATCTAGGTGATTTAGACCCTTTTCATGGATAACATGGAGGCTCAGAGATAGTAAGTAACTTGTCTAAGGTGACCTCCTTAGGAGAATTTGGGTATGCCATTTGAACCCACATCAGCTGAGAGCCTAGGCCTTCCTTCCTGATACTCTCTGGATCACACCCAGGCTACATAGAGTCAAACCACTTCTATGTGGATTTTTACAATCCCAGAGTTAGGTAGAGGTATATTTTATTTTGATACTTCCAAGGAAAGTCCTGGGTAAGCAAATAGATTATAGTAAAGTGTTGGTGGGTGACTTTCATTTTTTGTGGGGAATATGGAATCCTCTTAAGTGAATAAAATGTTCTCAAGCTACTTGGCAGTAGCTATTTTTATAAATCTATTCTATGATGAGGTATTACTTCTAGCTCCCTGGTCTACATCTAGAAAAGAACACTTTGCATATAATGTTTAAAATAAAGTATTTATTTTTATAGGGCTTTATACCATGTTATATATATTATATACCTTATTATACATAGGAAAATTATACAAATTTGAAAAATGTAGGAAACTGGGGAATGCTATAAGCCCTATAGCTTCAAGCTGAGGCTCTTCTGAACATGTTTCATAATGGGAATGTTGCTTAATAACTCAAACCAACTTTATTTGTGAATATTTTTGTTGTTTTTAGCTTTTAAAGTATTATCAACTACATTGAAACAAATATTCCTTTATTAAGTCATAGTTTATATACAGTATTATCTCCATTTTAAAATTAATTTATTTATTTTTATTTTTTAAATTTCTTTTCAGTGTACCAGAATTCATCATTTATGTACCACACCCAGTGTTCCATGCAATACGTGCCCTCCATAATACCCACCACCAGGCTCACCCAACCTCCCACCCCTTACCCCTTCGAAACCCTCAGAGTCCATAGTCTCTCATGGTTCATCTCCCCCTCCAATTTCCCCCAACCCCCTTCTCCTCTCCTCTCCCCCTTGTCCTCTGTGTTATTTCTTATGCTCCACAAATAAGTGAAACCATATGATAATTGACTCTCTCTGCTTGACTTATTTCACTCAGCATAATCTCTTGCAGTCACATCCATGTTGATACAAAAGTCGGGTATTCATCCTTTCTGATGGAGGCATAATACCCTATAGTGTATATGGACCACATCTTCCTTATCCATTTGTCCGTTGAATGGCATCTTGGTTCTTTGTACAGTTTGGCAACTGTGGCCATTACTGCTATGAACATTGGGTTACAGATGGTCCTTCTTTTCACTACATCTGTATCTTTGGGGTAAATACCCAGTAGTGCATTTGCAGGGTCATAGGGTAGCACTAATTTTAATGTCTTAAGGAATCTCCACACAGTTTTCCAAAGGTGCTGCACCAACTTGCATTCCCACCAACAGTGTAAGTGAGTTCCCCTTTCTCCACATCCTCTCCAACACATGTTATTTACTGTCTTGCTAATTTTGGCCATTCTAATTGGTGTAAGGTGGTATCTCAATGAGGTTTCAATTTGAATCTCCCTGATGGCTTACAGTATTAGCTCTTTAAAATTAACTACTAGAAATTACCAGTCAGATTTAAGGCTTTTGATAGATATTTCGATAGATATTCCTCCAGATCTCTTATCTTCACATAGAAATTGCCTCCAGAAAAGTTGCTCCAATTTACATTCTCAGCAGTGTAAGAAAGGCCCATTTTCCTAAACCTTATTAACACTAGGTCAGCATCTTTTATTCAGTGATATTGAATATTGTTTTATGTGTTCATTAGCCATTTGTATTTCTTCTTTTCTGAATTATATTTCATTTCCTGGACCCATTTTTCTTATTACCATGCTTGTCTTTTTCTCCTTAGTTGACAAGCACTTTTACTAGTGAGAATACCCACACTTTGATATATTTCATTATGCAGAATTCAAAACTTCTGTATGTGGTGAGACACCAGAAAAACAAATTAAAAGACAAATGGAGAAAAACAAATTTGCAATGGCTATAATGTTTGTCTTATACTTCCTGAATGGAGTGTCACTCTTAGAACTAGATTGTTCCAAATGAAAAGAACAAGACGAAAGAACTATACAAGAGAACTATATGAAGAGTTCAAAATAATGATTATAAAGATATTTACCACACTTGAAAGAATAGCAGACTAACTCAGTAAGAACTTTAAAAAAATAGATAGAAAATATAAACAAAGAACAATTCAGAGCTGAAGAATACCATAACTGAAATGAAAAACACACTACAAGGAATCAATAGTAGACTGGAGGATGCGGAAGAATGGATCAGCAATCTGGAAGACAGGTAGTTGAAAGCACCCAAGATGAACAGCAATCAATGAATCAATGAGGATAGATTAATGAGCCTCTGGAACACGTCAAGCATACTAATATTCACATTAGAGATCTCCGCAGGCAAAGAGAGATAGAACAGGGCAGAAAACTTCTTTAAAGATATAATAGCTGACAAATTCCCTAACCTGGGGAAGGAAACAGACTTCCAAGTCCAGGGAACAGAGAAAGTACCAAACAAGATAAATCCAATGAGGTCCACACAAGACACATAATAATTAAAATAGCAAACAAAATTAAATGTAAATAGAGAATATTAAAAGCAACAAGAGAAAAGCATTTAATCATAAGGGAAACTCTACAAGGCTGTTAATTGATTTTTTAGCAGAAACTTAGCAGGTCTGAATAGAGTGGCATAATATATTCAAAGTGCTAAAAGAAAAAGAACAAGAATAATCTACATGGCAATATTATCATTCAGAATTGAAGGAGAGATAAAGATTTTCCCTGAAACACAAAAGTTAAAGGAGCTCTTCACTACTAAATCAGCTTTATAATAAATGTTAAATGGGCATCACGAAGCATAAAAGGAAAGGCCAAAAGTAGAAATATGAAAATTATGAAAGAAAAAAAACTCACTGGTAAAAGTGGATCAACCATTTATAAATCTAATATTAAGGTTAAAAAACAAAAGTAGTAAAATAAGCTATATCTATGATAATTAGTTTAGGGATACACAAATTAAAAGATGTAAAATATGACATATAATACATGAAACATGAAAGTGTGAGTAAAACTGCTTTTAGAATGTGCTCAAACTTAAGTGAACATAAACTTAAAATATACTGCTCTATACACAGGATGTTTTATATGAAACTCTTGATAACCACAAACCAACAACCTAAAATGGATACACAAAAAATAAAGAGAAATAAATCCAAACAGATCTCAAATCACAAAGAAAGAGAACAAGAGAAGAACTATAGGAGCAATAAGAAAACAATAAACAAAATGGAAATAAGTATATACCTATCAATATGACTTTAAATGTAAGCAGAGTAAATGTTCCAATCAAAAGACATGGGGTGGCAGAATGGACAAAGAAGATGGATTGCATATAAGAGACTCACTTGAGGCCTTAAAACACAAACAGACTGAAAGTAAAGGAATGGAAAAAGATATTCCATGCAAATGGGAATGAAAAGGAAACGAAGATAGCAATTCTTACATCAGACAAAAATAGACTTTAAAACAAACAGTGTACCAAGAGACACAGAAGGGCATTACATAGATAAAAGGATCAATCTAACAAGAGGATAACAATTGTAAATATTTATGCACCCAACACAGGATCACATAAATATAAATATAATTACTAAAAAACATAAAAGGAAAAATTAAAAGTAATATAATAGTAGTCAAGACTTTAGTGCCCCACTTACATCAATGGATAGATCATCAATAAGTAAACAGTGGCCTTAAATGTCAAATTAGACCAGATGGACTTAATAGATATATACAAAACATTCTTTTTTTTTTTAATTAAATTCAATTAGTCAACATATAGTACATCCAACCAAACCCAGCAAGATACACATTCTTTTCAAGTGCATACTGATCATTCTCTCGGATAATCACATATTAGGTCATATAAATTTTTCATTAAATTTTAAAAGACTGAAGCCATGTCAAGCATCTTTTCTAACTTCAACTGTATGACACTAAAAATCAGTTACAAGAAAAACACTTGCAAAACACAAATTCATGGAGGCTACTCACCATGTTACTAAAAAGCCAATGGGTCAATGAAGAAATCAAAGAACAAATAAAAATATACTTTGAAGATGTGCTCTATATCTATATACAAAATTATATAGATCTATATCTATATACAAAATTCCATTTTGTGTAGATACATAGTTATTGGTATATAGATACAGATCTTGCCATTTACAGTGAGGTGGATGGAACTAGAGTGTGTTATGCTAAGTGAAATAAGTCAGTCAGAAAGACAAATATGTGATTGATTTCACTCATATGTGGAATTTAAGAAACCAAACAGATGAACATAGAAGGGAAGGAAAAATAAAATAAGATAAAAACATAGAGGGAGATAAACTATCAGAGACTCTTAACTATAGGAAATAAACTGAAGGTTTCAGAAGGGGAGGTGGGTGGCAGGATGAGGTAACAGGGTGATAGGCATTAAGGGGGGAACTTGATGGAATAAGCACTGGGTGTTATGTGCAACTGATGAATCACTAAATTCTACCCCTGAATCTAATAATACACTATATGTTAACCAAATTGGATTTAAATAAAAAATTAAAATAAAAATACTTTGAGACACATGAAAATGGAAACACGATGTTCCAAAATTTGGGGGATGCCGCAAAAGCAGTTCTAAGAGGGAATTTTATAGTGATACAGGCCTACCTCAGAAAATAAGAAACATTCTGGGAATGGTAATCATACATTTAAAAAAATACAATGTATTCATGTGAGTAAAGGTGTTTACCAATTAGTGCAACATTTACTACACTCTATAATGGTGCAAGTATCATCAACCATTTTTGTAGGAATTCCAGTTGAAAATGTGATAGAGCACAGTATAATTTCACTGAAAGGATGTATTCCCCACAATACATTGCCCAGAATAGCCATAGCAAGATTTCAGATATAAAATATGTTTCTAAGAGTTATAAAATTTCATTGCATGTGAAAAAAATAATTTTTGTGATAGTATGTTGCCTTAGTCCATTTGAGATGCTATAACAGAATATTATAGGCTCAGTTGCTTATTTATAACAATGCTAATTAATTTCTCATAGTTCTGGTGGCTGGGAAGTCCAAGATCTAAATCCTGAGAATTTTGGTGTGTGGTGAAGCTCTGCTTTTGTCTCACAAATTGTCATCTTGCTGTGTCTTCACGTGGTGGAGGGAGAAAAAAAACTCTTTGAGGTTCTTTAAATATGGGCATGAATTCCATTCGTTTGGGCTCTACTCTCATCTAACTAGCTCCCAAAACACTTACCTTATAATGCCATCACATTTGGAATTTAGATTTCAACATGTGAATTTGGGGGGAGGAACAAATATTCATTCTGGAACATTCTGCTCCTGGACCCCCAAATTAATGTCTTTTTCACATGCATATATATTTTGTCTATCCAAACATCCCCCAAGTCTTTTTTTCTTTTCTTTTATCTTTTTTAAATTTAAATGCAATTAGCCAACATACATCATTAGGGTTTTTTTGTGTTTTTTTAATCATTTTTTTAATTTATTTTCAGCATAACAGTATTCATTGTTTTTGTACCACACCCAGTGCTCCATGCAATCCGCGCCCTCTCCAATACCTACCACCTGGTTCCCCCAACCTCCCACCCCCCCACCTCTTCAAACCCTTCAGATTGTAATGTTCAATAATTCATTAGCTGAGTATAACAACCAATGCTTATCACAGCACATACCTTCCTTGATGTCCATCACCCAGTTACCCCCTCCCCCAAACCCCTCCCTTCCAGCAACCCTCAGTTTGTTTCCCAAGATTAAGAGTCTCTTTTTTCTTTTTTTTTTTTTTAATTTTATTTTTCATAAACATATAATATCTTTTTATCCCCAGGGGTACAGGTCTGTGAATCGCCAGGTTTACACACTTCACAGCACTCACCATAGCACATACCCTCCCCAATGTCCATAATCCCACCCCCCCCACACCCCCCCCATTAACCCTCAGTTTGTTTTGTGAGATT
>NW_019154115.1:219512-258929 GCF_002288905.1 Enhydra lutris kenyoni
ATCTTCCCGTCGCTTTGGATTCACTTCTCCGCCAGTCCTACCTTTCAGAAAGTGGTTGATTTTCTGTTTCTAGAGTTGCTGTTCTTCTTCTCTTCAATCTCCCGTTGGATTTGTAGGTGTTTGCAATCTTTAGATAAGCTATCTAGCTGATCTCCCGCTACCTGAAGTAGTCTCAGCCTGCTACTTCTCCGCCATCTTGACTCCTCCCCCGATTAAGAGTCTCTTATGGCTTGTCTCCCTCTCTGGTTTTATCTTGTTTCATTTTTTCCTCTCTTCCCCATGATCCTCTGCCTTGTTTCTCAAATTCCACATTATCAGTGACAGCATATGATAATTATCTTTCTCTGATTGACTTATTTCATTTGCATAATATTCTCTAGGTCCACCCGCATTATTGCAAATGGCAAGATTTCTTTTTTTTTTATGGCTGCACAATATTTTAATCTCTCTCTCTATATATATAGAACCAGGAGGAAATAGAAAACCTATACAGACCCATTACCAAGAAGAAAATTAAAGCAGTAATCAAAAACCTCCCAAAAAACAAGAGTCCAGGGTCAGTAGACTTCCCAGGGGAATTCTACCAAACATTTAAAGAAGAAATAATACCAATTCTACTGAAGCTATTTCAAAAGATAGAAATGGAAAGAAAACTTCCAAACTCATTCTATGAGGCCAGCATTACCCTGATCTCCAAACCGGAAAAGGATCGCATCAAAAAGGACAATTATAGCCCAATATCCCTGATGAACATGGATGCCAAAATACTCAACAAGATCCTAGCCAATACAATCCAACAGTACAAAAGGATTATTCACCATGACCACATGGGGTTTATTCCTGGGATGCAAGTGTGGTTCAACATTCACAAATCAATCAACATGATAGAGCACATTAACAAAAGAAGAGACAGAAATCATATGATTCTCTCAATTGATGCTGAAAAAGTATTTGACAAAATGCAGCATCCTTTCCTGATTAAAACTCTTCAGAATGTAGGGATAGAGGGAACACTCCTCAATATCATAAAATCCATCTAGAAAAGCCCACAGTGAATATCATTCTCACAGGGGAAAATCTGAGAGCTTTTCCCACAAGGTTAGGAACATGACAGGGATGCCCACTCTCACCACTTTTGTTCAACGTAGTACTAGAAGTCCTAGCATCAGCAATCAGGCAACAAAAAGGAATAAAAAGCATTCAAACTGGCAAAGAAGTCAGACAGTTTTTGCAGATGACATGATATTTTATGTGGAAAACCCGAAAGACTCCACATCCAAATTACTAGGACTCATACAGGAATTCAGTAATGTTGCAGGATACAAAATCAATGCACAGAAATCAGTTGCATCTCTATACACTGACAATGTGACTGAAGAAAGAGAAATTAAGGAATTGACTTTGTTTACAACAGCACCAAACACCATTAGATAACTAGGAATAAACCTAACCATAGAGGGAAAGAATCTATAATCCAGAAACTACAGTATACTTATGAATGACATTGAGGAAGACACAGAGTTGGAAAAACATTTCATGCTCATGAATTAGAAGAATAAACATTGTGTAAATGTCTATGCTGCCTAGAGCAATCTACACTTCAACATAATCCCTATCACAATATCATGGACATTTTCAACTGAGCTGGAAGAAACAAGAAACATAAAATTTGTATGGAACCAGAAAAGACCCTGAATCACCAGGCGATTATTGAGAAAGAAAAACAAGGCTGGAGGCATCATGTTGCCTGACTTCACGCTATATTACAAAGCTGTGATCACCCAGGCAGCATGTTATTGGCAAGAAAACAAACATGTAAATCAATGGAACAGAAGAGAGACTCCAGAAATGGACCCTCAACTCTATGTTCAACTAATCTCTGACAAATCAGGAAAAATATCCGAAGGAAAACAGACAGTCACTTCGATAAGCGGTGCTGGGAAAATTGGGCAGCTACATACAAAAGAAAAAAACTAGACCATTCTCTTACGCCATACACAAAGATAAACTTAAAATGGATGAAAGACCTCTGTGTGAGATAGGAATCCATCAAAATCCTAGAGGAGAACACAGGAATTAACCTCTTTGACATTGGCCACAGCAACTTCTTTCAAGACATGTCTCCAAAGGCAGTGGAAACAAATGCAAAATGAACATTTGGAACATCATCAAGATAAAAATACTCTGCAGAGCAAGGAAATCAGTCAACAAAATGAAGAGGTAACCCATGGAATAGGAAAAGATATTTGCACATCACATTACACATGAAGAGCTGATATCCAAGATCTATAAAGAACTCCTCAAACTCAACACTCAAAAAACAAATAACCCACTCAAAAATGGGAAGAAGACATGAACAGACACCTCTCTGAAGAAGACATGCAAATGGCTAACAGACACATGAAAAAATGTTCAATATCACTAGCTATCAGGGAAATATAAATCAAAACCACAATGAGATACCACCTGACACCAGTTAGAAGGGCAAAAATTAACAAAACAGGCAACAAGAAATGTTGGCAAGGATGTGAAGAAAGGAGAATCCTCTTACAATGTTGGTGGGAATGCAAGCTGGTACAGCCACTCTGGAAAACAGTATAGAGGTTCCTCAAGACATTAAAACTAGAGCTACTTTATGACCCAGCAATTGCACTACTAAGTATTTATCCCAAAGATACAGATGTAGGGAAAAGAAGGGGCAACTGTACCCCAATGTTCATAGCAGCAATGTCCATCATAGCCAAACTGTGGAAGGAGCCAAGATGCCCTTCAACAGATGAATGGATAAAGAAGATGTGGTACGTACATAAAATGGAATATTATTCAACTCTCAGAAAGGATGAATACCCACCATTTGCATCAATATGGATGGAAGTGGAGGGAATTATGCAAACTGAAGTAAGTGAAGCAGAGAAAGACAAATATCATATGGTTTCACTCATTTGTGGAACATAAGCAATAGCACAGAGGACCATAGGGGTAGAGAGGGAAATCTGAAAGGACAGAAATCAGAAATGAAGATGAACCATGAAGACTATGGGCCCCAAGAAACAAACTGAGGGTTTCAGAGGGGAAAGGGGTGGAGGACGGGGTAACAGGGTGATGGGTATTAGGTAGGGCACATGTGGTGAGGAGCACTGAATGTTCTAAGCAACTAATGAATCACTGAACTACATCAAAACACTACATCAAAACTACATCAAAACACTACATCAAAAACTAATGATACTATGAACACTACATTGAATATACAATGATACATTGAATACTACATCAAAGACTAATGATAGAGTGGCTAAATGAACATAATAAAAAAGACCAAAAAAACCCTATAAATGTTAGGGACTCCTGCAGTGTGGACCCACACTGATCCTCTCCAGGAGGGTCCTGGTACAGTCTGCTGCCTTTTGCTGGACCAGTCCGAGGAAAGCAGTTGAATGACCATGCAGTGGTTCACAGATTATGGCAACACAGAGGAGAAAGCCAGCACTGAGACTCACTGTTCTCATCACAGCTTCCATGCTCCTATGCCCAGGAACAGTGCCAGACTTAGGCACCACCCATTTTTTTTGTCCTAGGGGATTGTCAGACCACAGTGTCACACCTGGGATTCTGACCTAGTTCACCAACTGAGCACCTTGGCCAGAAACCTCCCCCACTGTAGCAGACTTTTAAAGGTTCTGACTTTGTGCTCCACTGCTTATAAATCTATGTGGTAGCCTTTATAAATAGGTTCCCTCCCTGCTGTCATACCTTCAGCTCTATCACCCTGGATTCAAGTCTCTGCACCTCCTATCTTTCAAAAGGTGTCATTTTTCTACTGGTAGACTTGTGGTATTTGTTTTCTCAGATCTCTGAAAGATTTCTTGGGTGTTCAGAATGTGTTGATAACTGTCTTGTATTCAAGGGATGAAAGGAACTTAGGGTCCCCCCTCACTCTGCCAACTTAACTCCTCTTAACTAACTGGAATTTCATTAAAATTTTTCTTAATGGAAAAACCAATGCAGGCAGCTTAACTAGGATCCACAAACTAGAACAAAGGACCCAGCCTAGGGGCAAGGGCCAGAGATGCTGTCCAAAATTCCATAGTGCCCACATCCACTCCAACCAGGCATCAAGAGAAACAGATGCAGCATTGGAGAGATGGACAAGGCCGTGTGTCCAGAGGAGGCTACCTGGAAGAGACCGCACTCTTAACACTGGGGAACAAGTCTAGGACCAGTCCCACTCATGGTTCCTTCCTGTGTTCAGCAGCACTGTGGGATGTTACTGGCATAGGGGCCCTGCACAAGCAGTGAGTCAAATGTCACAGTGAGCAAGAAAGAATGTGTTGTGCACATGAGAACACATGCACATTATACTCCTGCGAAGGATAACCCCATGATGGAGGCCTCAGTGCTGAACTCTGCCAGACCAGAACAGAGGGATAGAAAGTCCCACCCTAAAGGAAAGATCGGCTTTGAGAGGCCCTGAGTAGTGTGGCTGAAGGGAGACAGCAAGTGATAGGAAGGCAAGGAGGTGCAGAGCTTTCACTCTAAGGGGCAGTATGGGTTGGGGGTGAGGATTCAGGGCAGCCAGTCAGGAAGCAGAGGGACCATCAAAGACAATGTTGATGTCTCTAGGAAGGGCTGAGGTGATGGGGATGAAGAGAGACCTGGAGGACAGCAAGATCCATTTGGAGAATGACTGGACAAGCAAGCTGGGCAAAAGGATAGGCAACACAGGCCCCTGTGTTGCCCTGAGTAAGGCTGCACAAGCAAAGAGAAGGCTCTAGGTATGGAAGGGAATTCAGAACAAGATCCTGTGCTGTAGCCTCTTCCAGGAAGACTCTTACTAAGAGGCCACTGTCCCACCAGGCCCACACCCACGATTCTCATGGATGTCACTGGTACACAAAGTTGGAACTGTATCTCCAGAAGCCGCAAGGATTAGGAGATTCCTGAGTGCCACTCATCTAGTTGGAGACAAAAGTGGTTCCACTCTCAACTCCTAGCAGCCATTGTAATAAATAAGCACATGTTGCAAAGACTCCAGGAGCCCTCCACTACATTCTCCAACATGAAGGAGAGAGGAAAATCTGCTGCCAGCTCTTTGGCCATTCCTGGAAAGCCATCAAGAGAGCCTGTGCTGCCTGCTGAGAGTTTTAGTTCATGCACATTCCCAGGCCCAGATCTAGAAAGTGTGCAGATAAGACAATAGAAGACAGGAGCCATCCATTGCAGGAGCTGGTGGCAGTTCATACACTGGGAAGGCCTCCAGGGCCAATGACCCCTTTCAGAAGCCACAGGAGCACTGGGGCAGCCCTAATGCCCCCAAACTCCAGCTTGGAGGGTCCATGAATGGCCTGCAAGGCAGAATTTAGAGTCACTACCCTGTTGATGGTGATGGGGGCAGTGGCAGCCAGTGGTTGGCCAGTTGGGGGCGGGGGGCGGTGGGAATAGCACGGCCCAGGCTGCTGGGACAGATGGAACTGGCAGTTGCTGGGGCCAGCAGGAGGATCTGGAGCTGAGACTGAAACCCAGGCCGTCAGAAGAGGCAGCTGCAGTTGGAGTACGGGGAGTGCTGAGAGCCTCCGATTATCAGAGAAGCAAGTGTCAAGTGTCCGGAGCTTAGAGTCCACTGTTGGGTCGCAGCCATGGGGCTCCTGGGGCTGAGGAAATTGAGGGGTGGCAGTGGGAGTAGAAGTGAGGCCCCTCCTCAGGTCGGAAGCTCGGGGGCTGTGGCTAGGCTGAACCTGACTCACCCGCCCACCCTTTCCAGTCTCAGGCCCCAGAACAACTTATCACCGTCTTTGGCAGTGGATCTGTAAGGAGCTGTGTGTGTGGTGAGGGCACAGAGCTGGGCACCAACAGGGAGGCAACCCCTTATCTGGGATTGGCAAGGATGTTGGGCACCCCCTCCCCTTCAAATGACACACCCCAAAATCTCGGGGCAGGGCAGGGTGTTGGGGCATTCCCAGACTTCTGGAAGGGAAGACCTCAGCATAGAAGCTGCACCTCAGTCCCTGACTTCTCTGAGTTGGACCCCCTGTGACTTCTGGAGGCTACTCAAACCCAAGGTGGTTTCCGTCTCAGGAAATCCTGGAGTTCCTTTTGTCTATCAACTGAAACTAGAGGCCAGAACTGTAGGCAAAACCCCACAAGTTCTGGAGCACTCTACTCCTTATCCCTTTTCTGTCTCAGAAGGAATTCTCGCATTTTGTCTGGCCACAGTAGTGGATTCCATTCCTCACTCCCATCCCAAACATTCAGCTTTAGCGCAGATGAAGAAAAAATCCACATTGTACTTATGTTTAGATTTATCATTCAAGGGCATCCCCATCCTCCCCTCAATTTTGTTAACCCATTCCCATCCAGCCACAACCCACAACCCTGGTAATCATCCCCTAGGTTTTGCAAACTATCAACAGAGATGTATGACTAGTCGAGAAAACAGCGTCCTTCACTGGCTGGACTCTGCAGTTTAATAGAGCTTCCTTTAACTGGCACTGTTCTACCAAGCTAGTGGGAAAGGCCTTTTTGGCTAGAGTTAAAGATGTTCCTGTGTGTGCATAAAGCCATTTTTTTTTTCCTTTCTACACAGATTAAAAAAAAAAAAAAAACTTCCTACACAGTTTAAAAAAAAAATCTAGGGTAACTTGATTCAAATGTAGCTTTTGGGAAGCATAACCATAGAGGAAGTAAAATACAGAAGTAAACTACAAAACGATTCTGAGGGTAATTGTCCAACTTTTTGAAAGTACCAAAGATGATGTATATGGATTTTTTATTAAGTATGTGGATTTTTGAGATTATTTTAACTGGGCAATTGTATCCTTTGTAAGCTTTTAAGTAAATAAGGTCTTAACACATGACATTTTGCACTAAAATATTGTTGTTTTATTTGAGTTATTTGTGTAATTGTTGATTTGTCAGATATCTTGAACCTAGAAATCTGTGAACAAGTCCATTAAGAATCTACTTTCTTGAAAATGCATTTTATAAATGCTTTGTATTAAGAAGGTGTTAACAGTAGCCTGTCATTTCTGCCACATAAAAGACCATAATCTGAAACAGTTCCCTCCCTGACAATTGCTCAGATGCCTGAAACTGGTAAGGTCTAGTACTCTGAATGACTATCATTCAAAAAGAAATATAGAGCTACACACCTACTGCATACATGTAACCTCTATGATGGCATTTACTATAATGGACATCATTTCTGCATCTAATTTTCAGGTACAGAATTAACACTTCAAATCTGGAGAAGCATCTTGTGCAAATTGAAAGACTGGGCATTCTCTTTAATTTTCCATATGTATTGTCTCATCTGCACACTTGAAACATCCACAATCACATAAACTCCAAGATGTAACTATGGAGTTATGAGACCCATCAAGATTTAGGGAAAGTATTGCCACACTTTGGAACCAGGCAATTTCCACCAGTTCAACAATTAAACTAATAGATTCTCTGTTGATAATCAAGAGTAAAGAGCCAAATAAAGTCATGTACATCCTATTGGCAAATGGTATCTGTGGCTGTTAAGTTTTTCTTTTTTTTTAAATAACTTTTTATTTTTTTAATTTCTTTTCAGTGTTCCAGAATTCATTGCTTATGCACCACACCCAGTGCTCCATGCAATACGTGCCCTCCATAATACCCACCACCAAACTCACCCAACTCCCATCCTCCACCCCTCCAAAACCCTCAGATTGTTTTTCAGAGTCCATAGTCTCTCATGATTCATCTCCCCTTCCAAATTCCCCCCAACTCCCTTCTCCTCTCCATCTCCCCATGTCCTCCATGTTATTCCTTATGCTCCACAAATAAGTGAAACCATATGATAAAAGACTCTCTCTGCTTGACTTATTTCACTCTGCATAATCTCTTGCAGTCCCATCCTTGTTGATACAAAAGTTGGGTATTCATCTTTTCTGATGGAGGCAGAATATTCCATAGTGTCTATGGACCACATCTTCCTTATCCATTCATCTGTTGGAAGGGCATCTTGGTTCTTTGCACAGTTTGGCAACTGTGGCCATTGCTGCTATGAACATTAGGGTACAGATGGCCTTTCTTTTCGCTACATCTGTATCTTTGCGGGTAAATACCCAGTAGTGCAATTGCAGGGTCATAGAGAAGCTCTATTTTTAATTTCTTAAGGAATCTCCACACTGTTTTCCAAAGGGGCTGCACCAACTTGCATTCCCACCAACAGTGAAAGAGGGTTCCTCTTTCTCCACATCCTCTCCAACATATGTTGTTTACTGTCTTGTTAATTGGCCATCCTAACTTGTGGAAGGTGGTATCTCAATGAGGTTTTGATTTGAATATTCCTGATGGCTAGTGATGATGAACATTTTTTCATGTGTCTGATAGCCATTTGTATGTCTTCATTGGAGAAGTGTCTGTTCATGTCTTTTGCCCATTTTTTGACATGATTATCTGTTTTGTGTGTGTTGAGTTTGAGCAGTTCTTTATAGATCCTGGATATCAGCCCTTTGTCTGTATTGTCATTTGCGAATATGTTCTCCCATTCTGTGGGTTGCCTCTTTGTTTTGTTGACTGTTTCCTTTGCTGTGCAGAAGCTTTTGAATTTGATGAAATCCCAAAAATTCATTTTCACTTTTCTTTCCTTTGCCTTTGGAGACATATCTTGAAAGAAGTTGCAGTGGCTGATGTCAAAGAGGTTACTGCCTATGTTTTCCTTTAGGATTCTGATGGATTCCTGACTCGTGTTGAGATCTTTTATCCATTTAGAGTTGATATTTGTGTAAGGTGCAAGAAAATGGTCGAGTTTCATTCTTCTACACATAGCTGTCCAATTTTCTCAGCACCATTTATTGAAGAGACTGTCTTTTTTCCACTGTATATTTTTTCCTACTTTGTTGATTATTTGACCATAGAGTTGAGGGTCCATATCTGGGCTCTCTACTCTGTTCCCCTGGTCTACGTGTCTGTTTTTATGCCAGTACCATGCTGTCTTGGTGATCACAGCTTTGTAGTAAAGCTTGAAATCAGGCAACATGATGACCCTGTTTTGTTTTTCTTTTTCAACATTTCCTTAGCAATTCAGGGTATCTTCTGATTCCATACAAATTATAGGATTGTTTGCTCCAGCTCTTTGAAAAATACCAGTGGAATTTTGATCAGAATGGTATTGAAAGCAGAGATTGCTCTAGGCAGTATAGACATTTTAACAATGTTTATTCTTCCAATCCATGAGCATGGAATGGTCTTCCATCTTTTTGTGTCTTCTTCAATTTCTTTCATAAGTGTTCTGTAGTTCCTTGAGTACAGATCCTTTACCTCTTTGGTTAGGTTTATTCCCAGGTATCTTATGGTTCTTGGTGCTCTAGTAAATGGAATTGATTCTCTAATTTCCCTTTCTGTATTTTTCATTGTTAGTGTATAAGAAAGCAATTGATTTCTGTACATTGATTTTTGTATCCTGCCACATTACTGAATTGCTGAATAAGTTCTAGTAGTTTGGGGGTGGAGTCTTTTGGGTTTTCCATATAAAGTATTGTGTCATCTGCGAAGAGAGAGAATTTGACTTCTTCATTGCCAATTTGAATAGCTTTTATTTCTCTTTGTTGTCTGATCACTGTTGCTAGGACTTCTAATACTATGTTGAACAAAAGTGGTGAGAGAGGGCATCCTTGTGTTCCTGATCTCAAAGGGAAGGCTGTCAGTTTTTTCCCCATTGAGGATGATATTCGCTGTGGGTTTCTCATAGATAGATTTTATGAAGTTGAGGAATGTTCCCTCTATCCCTATACTTTGAAGAGTTTTAATCAGGAATGGATGCTGGATTTTGTCAAATGCTTTTTCTGCATCAATTGAGAGGGCCATGTAATTCTTTTCTCTTATTGATTTGTTCTATCACACTGATTGATTAGTGAATGTTGTACCACCCTTGAAACCCAGGGATAAATCCCACCTGGTCATGGTGGATAATCTTTTTAATGTACTGTTGGATCTTATTAGCTAGGATCTTGTTGAGAATCTTAGCATCCACATTCATCAGGAATATTGATCTCAATTTCTCTTTTAGGGTGGGGTCTTTGCCTAGTTTGGGGATCAGGGTAATGCTGGCTTCATAAGAAGAGTCTGGAAGTTTTCCTTCTGCTTCAATTGTTTGAAACAGCTTTAGGAGAATAGGTATTATTTCTTCCTTGAAAGTTTGGTAGAATTCCTCAGGGAATCCGTCAGGTCCTGGGCTCTTGTTTTTTGGGAGATTTTTGATCACTGCTTCAATCCTGTTACTAGATATTGGTCTATTCAGGTTGTCCATTTCTTTCTGATTCAGTTTTGGAAGCTTATAGTTTTCCAGGAATGCATCCATTTCATCTAGGTTGCTTAACTTATTGGCATATAACTGTTGATACTAACTTCTGATGATTGTTTCTATTTCCTTGGTGTTAGTTGTGATCTCTCCCTTTTCATTCATAATTTTATTAATTTGGACCTTCTCTCTTTTCTTTTGGATTAGTTTGGCCAATTGTTTACCGATCTTATTGATTCTTTCAAAAAACCAGCTTCTAGTTTCATTAATGCATTCTACTGTATCTCTAGTTTCTATCTCATTGGTCTCTGCTCTAATCTTGATTGTTTCCCTTCTTGTGTGTGGATTTGGCTTAATTTGTTGATTCTCCAGTTCTTTAAGGTGTGAAGACAGCTGGTGTATTCTGGATTTTTCAATTTTTTGAGGAAGGCTTGGGTGGCTATGTATTTCCCCCTTAGGACCGCCTTTGCTTTATCCCATAGGTTTTAGACCACAGTGTTTTCATTCTCATTGGTTTCCATGAATTGCTTAAGTTCTTCTTTGATTTCCTGGAAATTTATGGAGACAATCTATAGAAACAAAACTTCACAGGTAACACGATGTCAATACAAACCTATCACTCAATAATCACTCTCAAAGTGAATGGCCTAAATGCGCCCATAAAATGGCACAGGGTTGCAGATTGGATAAAATGACAGGATGCATCCATATGTTGTCTACAGGAGACCCATTTGAACCTAAGGATACATCCAGACTGAAAATGAAGCAATGTAGAAGCATCTTTCATGCCAATGGGCCTCAAAAGAAGGCTGGGGTAGTGATTCTCATATCAGATATAGATTTTAAACTAAAGGCCGTAGTCAGAGATACAGAAGGACACTATATCGTTCTTAAAGGGTCTATCCACCAAGAAGATCTAACAATAGTAAATATTTATGCCCCAATATGGGAGCAGCCAATTACATAAGACAACTGTTAATCAAGATAAAGAGTCATATTGATATGAATACATTAATAGTAGGAGATATTTTTTTAAAGATTTTATTTATTTATTTGACAGATGGAGATCACAAGTAAGTAGAGCAGCAGGCAGAGAGAGAGGAGGAAGCAGGCTCCCTGCTGAGCAGAGAGCCCGATGTGGGGCTCAATTCCAGAACTCTGGGATCATGACCTGAACTGAAGGCAGAGGCTTTAACCCACTGAGCCACCTAGGTGCCCCAAGGTGTTTCTAATTTTTTGAGAAAGTTTTGTAATGTTCTGTAATTCACTCTTATGCCAGATCCCAAAGGTTTGGAACAGTTGTGTCTTCATTTGCATTTGTTTCCACTAATTTTTAAAATTTGTCTTTAATTTCCTTGTTGACCATTCATTCTGTAGTAGGATGCTTGTTAACTTCCAAGTATTTGAGTTCCTTCCCAATTTCCTCTTGTGATTGAGTTCAAGTTTCAAAGCACTGTGATCTTCAAATCTGCAGGGAATAATCTTAATCTTTTTCTACTGGTTGAGACCTGATTTGTGAGCCAGGATGTAACCTGTTCTGGAGAATATTCCATTTGCACTTGGGAAGAATGTGTAATCTGTTCCTTTTGGATGAAATGTTCTGAATATATCTGTGTAGGTCCATCTGGTTCTTGTTTCCTTTCTTGATCTTCTGCTCCCATTATCTGTCCATTGCTGTGAGTGGGGTTTTAAAGGCCCCTATAATTATTGTATTATTAGCAGTGTGTTTCCTTAATTTTGTTATTAATTTGTTTACATAATTGGTTGCTCCCAAATTAGGTGCAAAACATTTAAAATTGTTAGATCTTGTCTGATAGACCCTTGAAGTATGATGTAATGTCCCTATTCATCTCTCATTGCTTTTTTTGGTTTAAAATCTAATTTATGTGATAAAGATTGCTACCCCAACTTTCAGTTGGTATCCATTAACATGATAGATGTTCTCCCACCCTCCCACATTCAGTCTGGAAGTGTCTTTAGGTCTACAATGACTCTACTGTAGACAGCATATGGATGGGTCCTGCTTTTTTATCCAGTCTGATATCCTGTGTGTTTTGGTTGGAGCATCCAGCCAATTTATATGCAGAGTACCTATTGAAAGATATGAATTTAGTGCCATTGTATTACCTAGAGGTCATTGTTTCCATATATTGTCTGTGTTCCTTTCTGGTCTATGTTACTTTGGGGGTCTCTCTTTGTTTACAGGATTCCCTTTAATATTTCTTTTAGGACTGCTTTAGTTATCACAAATTCTTCTATTTTCTGTTTGTTCTGAATGCTCTTTATCTCTCATTCTGTTCTGAATGACAGCCTTGGTGGATAAAGTAATCTTGGCTGCATATTTTTCTCATTCAGCACCCTGAATATATCATGTCAGTCTTTTCTAGACTGCCAGGTCTCTGTGGGAAGGTCTGCTGCCAGCCTTATATTTCTAACCCTGTAGGTTAAGAACCTCTTGTCTTGATCTGCTTTCAGGATTTTCTCTTTGTCTTTGAAATTTGTAAGCATCATTATTATATGTCAGGGTGTGGAATTGTAGGGCACTTCTCTGCACCTCCTGGATATGAATACCTATTTTCTTCCTCAGATTAGGTAACTTCTCTGCTATAATTTTCCCAAATATATCTTCTGCCACGCCCCTTTCCTCTTCTTCCAAGACCTCAATTATTCTATTGTTTTGCTTTATGGTATTACTGATCTCTTGAATCCTCCCCTTGTGATCCAGTAATGGTTCATCACTCTTTTTCTCAGTGTTTTATTCTCCATAATTTTATCTTTTACGTCACCAATTCTTTCTTCTGCTTCATTTATCCTAGCAGTAATATCCTCTGTTTTGTATTGCATCTCATTAATAGCCTTTTGATTTCTACTTGATTAGGTCTTAGTTCTTTTAT
Organism: Enhydra lutris kenyoni; assembly: GCF_002288905.1. NCBI lineage: Eukaryota > Metazoa > Chordata > Mammalia > Carnivora > Mustelidae > Enhydra > Enhydra lutris. Next base: position 232,677 of record NW_019154115.1, read on the forward strand.
TACCCAGAAAGGATTCTCTAGTGTGTTCTGTGCTTTTTTCAAGCCCAGCTAGTATCTTTATAATTGTTATTCTGAATTCTTTCTCTGACACTTTACTAGTATTCATATTTAAGTCTCTGGCAGTTAGTAATGTCTCTTGTTCTTTTTTCTGTGATTTTTTACCTAGTTTTGTCATTTTGTCCAGACATGAAAAGATGAATGCAAGAACAAAATACAAAAATATCAACCATGAGCCCAGCAGAACAGACACTAGAAAAATCTAATGAGATCAGAAATGAAAAAAGGAGAAAAAGAGAATATATTCAACCAGGTGGACAGAACAGGGTGGTACACGAGGTCCTAGGTCTATTTTGATCTGTTTGTTTGAGGACAGTAGATCCAAAATTGTAAATTTCTGTGACCCTGGTGATCCTGAAACTACACTGGCCCAACTAGGATTCTTCTCTGCTTTGCCACCTGAGCACCTTTCAGGCAGAGACATCCCTCAATGGAGAAGACTTACACATTCTGGTTTTGGCCTTTGCTGCTATTCACTTTCTGATAGCCAGCTTATGGAGGCTCTCTCCCTATTCAGTTTATCTTCCAATATATCCCCCCAGATTCACTTCTCCACACCTCCTACCTTGCAAAAAGTGGCTGCTTTTCTATTTGTAGAATTGAAGCAATTCTTTTCTTTTTATCTCAGGTTGAGTTCACAGGTATTCAGAGTGCTTTGACAGCTATCTAGGCAAATTCCAGGGACCAGACAAAATTAAGGCCCCCTACTCTTCTGCCATCTTTCCTCCTGTCCCTCATTGTGGTCTTGATTTGTATTTCCCTGATGCTGAGTGATGTTGAGCATTTTCTCACGTGTCTGTTGGCCATTTGTATATCTTCTTAACTGGTTTCTATGTCTGTGTTGATGCTAGTACCATACTTTTTTGATTACTAAACTTTATGGTATAGTTTGAAATTAGAAAGTGTGATGCCTTCACTTTTCCTTTCTCAAGACTGTTTTGATTATTTGTGTTCTTTTGTGATTTCCTATGAATTTTGGGATTTTGATTGGGAAACTCAACCAGTATTGGTCTGCTAAGATTTTATTTTTTCATGAGCTGGTCTGAGTGTTTGTATGTCTCTAGCAGTTTATCTATTAATTCTATGTATTCCAATTTGTTGGCTTATAGTGATTTATGGTGATCTCTTGGTGATCTGTTGTATTCCTGTGGTATCAGTTGTCATGTTTCCTCTTTCATTTCTAATATTATTTCCTTGAATCGTTTCTCATCATTTATGGGTGAATGTATACAAATGTTTATCAGTTTTGTTTATGTTTTTTAAAAACCAAACTCTCAGTGTCATTGACCTCTCTATTTACATCTTAGTCACTATTTTATTTGTTTTTATTTAATATCATTCTTCTGAAAAATAAGATGAGAACATTCGCATTAAAATAACATTAAGAAGTATAAAATACTTAGGGTAAATCTAAGCAAAGAAGTGAAATAACTATACAATAGAAACTATCAGATATTGATGAAAAAATGGTTGATGATGCAAACAAATGGAGACATCGCAGTGGGTTGGAAGAGTTAATATTGTTAAAATGTTCATAATCCCAAGGCAATCTGCAGATTCAATATCTTCCCTATTTAAATCCAATGGGATTGTTCAAAGATACAGAACAAATAATCCTCAATTTGGTATGGAACTACAAAAGATTCTAACAACTAAAGCAGACCCGATAAGGAACTAATCTGGAGACATCAGAGTCCTGATTTCAAACTATATTACATAGCTATGGCAATTACAACAATAGGGTGTGCACCTAAAACACATGTATAGACTAATAGAACAGAATCAAGAACCCATACCTTTACTCACACCTATATCATCTACTAATATTGCATCAGGCAACCAAGAGGACTCTATGGAGAAAGGATAATCTCTTTGATAAATAATTTTGGGAAAACTGGACATCGTATGCAAGAGAAATTGGGTTGGTCACTTACATCGCTCCCAAAAATGAAATAAAAATAGATTAAAGACTTAAATGTATGTCTTGAAATAGTAAAACTCTTGAAGGAAATCATAGGACACATGCTCCTTGACAATGGCCATGGTGATGAATTTCACCTGCCTCTGCCTACTTGTGATCTCTCTCTCTATGTCAAATAAATAAATAAAATCTTTGGGGGGGGGGAAGCTTCCAGGACAAACAAAAACTAAAAGAATTTGCAAACACCAAACCAGCTCTACAGGAAATATTGAAAGGGGTCCTCTAAGCAAAGAGAGAGCCCAAAAGTAGTAGACCAGAAAGGAACAGAGACAATATACAGTAATAGTCACCTTACAGGCAATACAATGGCACTAAATTCATATCTCTCAATACTTACCCTGAATGTAAATGGGCTAAATGCCCCAACCAAAAGATACAGGTATCAGAATGGATAAAAAAACAAAACCCATCAATATTCTGTCTACAAGAAATTCATGTTAGACCCAAAGACACCTCCAGATTTAAAGTGAGGGGTTGGAAAACAATTTACCATGCTAATGGACATCAAAAGAAATCTGGGGTGGTAATCCTTCTATCAGATCAATTAGCTTTTAAGCCAAAGACTATAATAAGAGATGAGGAAGGACACTATATCATACTTAAAGGGTCTGTCCAACAAAAAGATCTAACAATTTTAATTACCTATGTCCCTAACATGGGAGCAGCCAACTATGTAAACCAATTAATAACAAAATAAAAGAAACACATTGACAATAATACAATAATAGTAGGGGACTTTAACACTCCCATCACTGGAATGGACAGATCATCCAAGCAAAAGATCAACAAGGAAATAAAGGCCTTAAATGACACACTGGAACAGATGGACAACACAGATATATTCAGAACATTTCATCCCAAAGCAAAAGAATACACATTCTTCTCTAGTGCACATGGAACATTCTCCAGAATAGATGACATCCTGGGTCATAAATAAGGTATCAACCAGGATCAAAAGATTGGGATCATTCTCTGCATATTTTCAGATCATAATGCTCTGAAGCTAGAAATCAATCAATCACAAGAGGAAATTTGGAAAGAACCCAAATAATGGAGACTAAAGAGCATCCTTCTAAAGAATGAATGGGTCAACCAGGAAATTAAAGAAGAATTGAAAAACTTCATGGAAACAAATGATAATGAAAACACAACAGTTCAAAATATGTGGGACACAGCAAAGACAGTCCTGAGAGGAAAATAAACAGTGACACAAGCCTTTCTCAAGAAACAAGAAAGGTCTCAAATACACAACCTAAGCCTACACCTAAAGGAGCTTGAGAGAGAACAACAAAGAAAGCCTAAACCCAGCAGGAGAAGAGAAATAACAAAGATCAGAGCAGAAATCAATGAAATAGAAATTTAAAAAAAACAATAGAACAAATGAACGAAACTAGGAGCTGGTTCTTTGAAAGAATTAATAAGATTGATAAACCCCTGGCCAGACTTATCAAAAAGAAAAGAGAAAGGACCCAAATCAATAAAATCATGAATGAAAGAGGAGAGATCACAACCAACACCAAAGAAATACAAACAATTATAAGAACATATTATGAGCAACTATATGCCAGCAAATTTGACAATCTGGAAGAAATAGTGCATTCCTAGAGATGTAGAAACTACATCTGAACCAGGAAGAAATAGAAAACCTGACCAGACCCATAACCAGGAAGGAGATTGAAGCAGTCATCAAAAATCTCCAAAGAAACAAGAGCCCAGGGCCAGACGGCTTCCCAGGGGAATTCTACCAAACATTTAAAGAAGAATTAATTCCTATTCTCCTGAAACTGTTCCAAAAAATAGAAATGGAAGGAAAACTTCCAAACTCATTTTATGAGGCCAGCATTACCTTGATCCCAAAACCAGACAAGGATCCCATCAAAAAAGAGAATTACAGACCAACACCCTTGATGAACACAGATGCGAAAATTCTCACCAAAATACTAGCCAATAGGATCCAACAGTACATTAAAAGGACTATTCACCACGACCAAATGGGTTTTATTCCAGGGCTGCAAGTTTGGTTCAACATCCACAAATCAATCAATGTGATACAATACATTAATAAAAGAAAGAACAAGAATCATATGATACTCTCAGTAAGATGCTGAAAAAGCATTTGATAAAGTACAGAATCCCTTCCTGATAAAAACAGGGATGTCCATTATCACCACTGCTATTCAACATAGTACTAGAAGTCCTAGCCTCAGCAATCATACAACAAAAAGAAATTAAAGACATCCAAATCAGCAAAGAAGAAGTCAAACTATAACTCTTTGCAGATGATATGATACTATATGTGGATAACCCAAAAGACTCCACTCCAAATCTGCTAGAACTTGTACAGGAATTCAGTAAAGTGTCAGGATATAAAATCAATGTACAGAGGGTGCGCCTGGGTGGCTCAGTGGGTTAAGCCTCTGCCTTCGGCTCAGGTCATGATCCCAGGGTCCTGGGATCGAGCCCTGCATCGGGCTCTCTGCTCAGCAGGGAGCCTGCTTCCCCCTCTCTCTCTGCCTGCCTCTCTGACTACTTATGATCTCTATCTGTCAAATAAATAAATAAAATCTTAAAAAAAATTTTAAAAAATCAATGTACAGAAATCAGTTGCATTTCTTTACACCAACAACAAGACAGAAGAAAGAGAAATTAAGGAGTCAATCCCGTTTACAATTGCACCCAAAACCATAAGATACCTAGGAATGAACCTAACCAAAGAGGCAAAGAATCTATACTCGGAAAACTATAAAGTACTCATGAAAGAAATTGAGGAAGACACAAAGAAATGGAAAAATGTCCCAGGCTCATGGATTGGAAGAACAAATATTGTGAAAATGTCTATGCTACCTAAAGCAATCTACACATTTAATGCAATCCCTATGAAAATCCCATTCATTTTTTTTTTTCAAAGAAATGGAACAAATAATCCTAAAATTTATATGGAACCAGAAAAGACCTCAGATAGCCAGAGGAATATTGAAAAAGAAAGCCAAAGTTGGTGGCATCACAATTGTAGACTTCAAGCTCTATTACTAAGCTGTCATCATCAAGACAGTATGGTACTGGCACAAAAACAGACACATAGATCAATGGGACAGAATAAAGAGCCCAGAAATACACCCTCAACTCTATGGTCAACTAATCTTCAACAAAGCAGGAAAGAATGTCCAATGGAAAAAAGACAGTCTCTTCAACAAATGGTGTTGGGAAAATTGGACAGCCACATGCAGAAGAATGAAACTGGACCATTTCCTTACACCACACACAAAAATAGACTCCAAATGGATGAAGGACCTCAATGTGAGAAAGGAATCCATCAAAATCCTTGAGGAGAACACAGGCAGCAACCTCTTTGACCTCAGCTGCAGCAACTTCTTTCTAGGAACATCGCCAAAGGCAAGGGAAGCAAGGGCAAAAATGAACTATTGGGACTTCATCAAGATGAAAAGCTTTTGCACAGGAAAGGAAACAGTTAACAAAACCAAAAGACAACTGACAGAATGGGAGAAGGTATTTGCAAATGACATATCAGATAAAGGGCTAGTATTCAAAATCTATAAAGAACTTATCAAACTCAACACCCAAAGAACAAATAATCCAATCAAGAAATGGGCAGAAGACATGAACAGACATTTCTGCAAAAAAGACATCCAGATGGCCAACAGACACATGAAAAAGTGTTCCACATCACTTGGCATCGGGGAAATACAAATCAAAACCACAATGAGATACCATCTCACACCAGTCAGAATGGCTAAAATTAACAAGTCAGGAAATGACAGACGCTGGTGAGGATATGGAGAAAGGGGAACCCTCCTACACTGTTGGTTGGAATGCAAGCTGGTGCAACCACTCTGGAAAACAGCATGATGGTTCCTCAAAAAGTTGAAAATAGAGCTACCCTATGACCCAGCAATTGCACTACTGGGTATTTACCCTAAAGATACAAATGTAGTGATCCAAAGGGTCATGTGCACCTGATTGTTTATAGCAGCAATGTCCACAATAGCCAAACTATGAAAAGAACCTAGATGTCCATCAACAGATGTATGGATAAAGAAGATGTGGTGTATACATATACAATGGAATACTATGCAGCCACCAAGAGAAATGAAATCTTGCCATTTGCGATGACCTGGATGGAACTAGAGAGTATTATGCTTAGCAAAATAAGTCAATCAGAGAAAGATAATTATCATATGACCTCCCTGATATGAGGAAGTTGAGAGGCAACTTGGGCGGGGGACGTTGGGGAGTAGAAAAAGAATAAATGAAACAAGATGGGATCAGGAGGGAGACAAACCATGAGACTCTTGATCTCACAAAACAAACTGAGGGTTGCCAGGGGGGGGGGGGGGGGGGGGGAGGGTGGTGGGGTTATGGACATTGGGGAAGGTATGTGCTATGAAGTGTGTAAACCTGGAAATTCATAGACCTGTACCCCTGGGGCTAATAATACATTATATATTAATAAAAAATTTTTTTGTTTAAATCCTTAGTTAACTCAGAATACTCTAACATTGTAATGATGGTAGGTAAGTCACTTACAAATCTAGTATAAAGGTTAAAGACAAGAATAATAAAAATAAGTATAACTATAATTTCTTAAGGCTATGCCATTTTAAAAGATACAAATTGTAACATCAAAAACAAAGCAGGAAGAAGGCTGTAAAAGTGTACTTTTGTTTGCATTCAAAGTTAAGTTGTTATCAGCTAAAATATACTATCATTACTACAAGATGTTTTCTATAAGCTCTGTTAACCACAAAATAAAAACCTATACTTGAGATACAAATGAGAAAGAGAAAGGAATCTAATCATAACACTACAGAAAATCATCAAATCACAAAGAAAGAAAGTAAAACAGGAAGAAAGAAACAAAGGAACTACAGAACCTTGAGAAAACAATAAACAAAATGTCTGTAGGAAATCTATACCTATCAATAATTGCTTTAAATTTAAATGAATTAACCTCTCCAAACAAAAGACAGACTGGCTGAATTAATTAAAAAACTAAAACTAACCTGTACCCCTGAAACAAATAATGCATTATATGTTAATTTTAAAAAACCTAAAACCAAGTTTATGTTGCCTACAAGAAAGTCACTTCAGCTTTATGAACACACATAAACTGAAAGTGAAATGATGAAAAAAGAGATCCATATAAATAGAAACCAAAAGAAAACAGGGGAGATGTATTTATCGGACAAAAAAAGACTTTAAGCAAAAAAAAAAAAAAAAAAGTAAAACAAGACACAAACAAGGTCACTCATCAGGAGAATATAACAATTATAAATATAAAAATATAATTAAATATAAATATAAATAAATATAAACATAACAATTATAAATATAAATAAATATAAAATATAAATATAAATATAACAATTACAACAAATATAAATATAACAATTATAAATACATATCCTCCCAAAATCAGAATACCTATGCATATAAAGCAAATATTAAAAGATCTTAAGGGACAAACAGACAGCAATACAAGGACTGCAGGGAATTTCAATATCCAACTTTCATCAATGGATATATCATTCAGACAGAAAACCAATAAAGAAACACTGAATTTAAACTACACAATAGATCAGATGGACCAAACAGATACAGGATACAGCAGTAGAATACACATTTTTCTCAATTACACATGGAACTCTCCAGGATATATCATAAGTTAGGCCACCAAAATAAAAATCTTAATAGATTTGAGAAGATTAAAATCCTATCAATTATCTTTTCTGACCACGATAATAAGCAAGTAGGATTTTGTTACAAGAGGAAAACTGGTAGAGTCATGTATACATGAAGATTAAACAACATGCTCCTGAACAACTAGCTGGTCAAAAAATAAGTCAAAAAAAGAAATAAAAAAGCGTCCCTGGGTGGCTCAGCTGATTAAGCATCTGCCTTTGGCTCAGGTCAGGATCCCAGGGTCCAAGGTTTGAGCTCCACATTGGGCTTTTTGATCTGTGAGGAGCCTGCTTCTTCCTCTCCCTCCCCCTATGCCTGCCACTCCCCTTGCTTGTGCTCACTCACTCTATCTCTCTCTGTGTCAAATGAATGAATAAATCTTTTTTAAAAAAGAAAGAAAAAATCTTAAATGAAAACGGAAACACAACATACTGAAGCACATAGGATGCAACAAAAGCACTTTTAAGAGCAAACTTTATACCAAGAAACAATGTATTTTTTAAAAGAATGCTCTCAAATAAACAACCTAGTCTTCCATCTCAAGAAACTAGAAAAGAACAAAGGCCAAAGTTAGTAGAAGAAAGGAAATAACAAAGATCAGAGTGAAAATAAATGAAAGAGAGACTAGAATGACAGAGAACAGCAATGAAACCAAAAGGTGGTTTTTGAAAAGATAAACAGAGTAAACAAAACATTAAATGAACTAATAAAAAGACACAAGACCCAAAATCAGATACAAAAGAGGAGACGTTACAACTGAGAACACAGATAAACTAATGACCATAAGAGACTACTGTGAACAATCATATGCCAACAAATTACATAACCTAGAATAGATAAATTCCTAGAAAAAGAAAAGCTACCAAGACAAAATCATGAAGCAGTAAATTTGTTCTTTTTTTAAGATTTTATTTATTTTCTTGACACACAGAAAGAGAGAGAGAGAGCATAAGCAGGTAGAGATGCAGCAGAGGGAAAAGAAGCAGGCTCTCTGCTGAGGAAGGAGCCCAACACAGGTCTCGATCCCAGAACAGACCTGGGCTGAAGGCAGATGCTTAACCAACTAAGCCATCCAGGTGCCCCAAGAAGTGGTAAATTTGAACAGATTTCCACTAAGAAGTTTCAACCAGTAAATAAACCTCTCCCAGAAAACAAAAGTCCAGGACCAGATGGATTCCCTGGTAAATTCTACCAAATATTTGGGAGCATATATTTAAAGAATTAATACCAATATCTCTCAAACTCTTCCACATCAATGAAGAGAAGAGAATACTTCCAAACCCATTTCACAAGGCCAGCATTACCCTGATACCAATGCCTGAGAAGGACACTACCCCAAAAAAAAAAAAAAAAAAAGCCAATATACCTGATGAACAATGATGCAAAAATCCTCAACAAAATGCTAGCAAACTGAATTCAAAACCACATTAGAAGATTCATACAACATAATTAGGCGGGCTTTATTCCTGGGATGCAAGGATGGTTCAAAATACACACATCAATAAATGTGATTCACCACATAAACAAAATGAGAGAAACCCTACAATAATCTCAAAGGATGCAGGAAAAGCATTTGACAAAACTCAACATCCTTTCATGAGGAAAAACTCTCAACAAATTAGCTACACAGTTAATGTACCAAAATACAATAAAGACCTTATACGACAAGCCCATATTTAACGTCATACTCAATGGTAAAAAGAGAACAGGATTTCCTCTAAGATCAGGAACAAGACAAGGATGTTCACTGCCACCACATATTGTTTAATTTCCTTCAGCATATGTAACAAACAGCGTTATATTAGTTTCTAGTGGACAATATAGTGACTCAACAATTCCAGACATCTCCCAGTACTCACCACAAGTGCCCTCCTTAATCTCCATTACCTATTTCACACATTCACCAACCCACCTTCCCTCTGGGAGCCATCAGTTTGTTCTCTATACCTAAGAGGCTGCTGCTTGGTGTGTCTCCTTCTGTCCATTGCTCCTTTGGATTGTTTCTTAAATACCACATATGAGTGAAATCTGATGTTATTTGTCTTCCTCAGACTGACTTATGTTATCATTATATTCTCTAGCACCATCCGTTAAAAATGGCAAGTCTTCATTCCTTTATATGGCTGAATAATTTTACATTCTCTATATATGACACCTCTTATTTAACCATTCATAATTTTATGGATATCTTGGAGGCTTCCATACCTTGGCTATTGTAAATAATGCTGCGATACACAAAGGGGTGCATGTGTTCCTTTGAATTAACAGTTTTGCATTTTTTGGATACCTACTGATTACAATGATTGATGCATCATAAAGTAGTTCTACTATGAAATTTTCTTCTCCATTTTTTAAAATTAAATTCAATTAGCCAACATACAGTACATCATTAGTTTCAGATGTAGAATTCAGTAATCCATCAGTTCCATATAACACCCAGTGCTCATCACATCACATGCACCCAATTACCCCATTCCCCCATTCACCTCCCTTCCAGCAACTCTGTTTGTTACCTGTAGTTAAGAGTCTCTCATGGTTTGTCTCCCTCTCTACTTCTCATTCAGTCCCCCCTCTTATCCTATTATCCTCTGCACCATCTCTTATATTCTACATATGAGTGAAACCATATGATAATTGTCTTTCTCTGATTGACTTATTTCCCTCAGGATAATACACTTCAATATCATCCATGTCAGTGTAAATGGTAAATATTCATCCTTTCTGATGCCTGAGTAAAACTCTATTGTGTGCATATATATCTATATCTATATCTACTATATCTATAACTATATTGGCTCTTTCCATAGTGTGGCTATTATGGACATTGCTAGTATAAACACTGTGGTGCAGGTGCTCCTTCAAATCACTATGTTTTTATACACTTGGATAAATATTTAGTAGGGCAAATGCTAGGCCATAGGGCAGTTCTATTTCTAAATTTTTGAAGGTACCTCCATACTGTTCAGAATAGTGACACCAGTTTGCATTACGACTAACAGTGTAAGAAGGTTCCCCTTTCTCCACATCCTCACCAACCCCCTTTGTTTCCTGACTTATTCCATTTAGCCATTCTGACTGGTGTGAGGTGGTATCTCATTGTGGTTATGATCTATATTTCCATGATGCCGAGTGATGTTGAGCATTTTTTCATGAGTCTGTTAGCCATTTGTATGTCTTCTTTGGGAAAATGTCTGTTCATGTCTTCTGCCCAGGTAGTGACCAGATTCTTTCACTTTGGGCTCTTGAATTTGCTAAGTTCCTTAGAGATCTTGGATACTAGCCCTTTATCTGATAGGTCACTTGCAAGTATCTTCTCCCATTCTGTTGGTTGCTTTTGAGATTTCTTGACTGTTTCCTTTACTGTTCAGAACTTTTGAACTAGATGAAATCTGAAATCCCAATAGTTCATCTTTGCTTTTGTTTCTCTTGTCTTTGAACACATGTCTAGCAAGAAATTGCTGAGTCCATGGTCAAAGAGGTTGCTGCCTTTGTTCTCTTTTAGGATTTTGATGGATTACTGTCCTACATTTAGGTCTTTCACCCATTTTGAGTTTATTTTTGTGTATAGTGTAAGAAAATGGTCCAGCTTCATTCTTCTGTGTGTGGCAACCCAATTTTCCCAACACCATTTGTTGAAGAGACTGTTTTCTTTCCATTGGATATTCATTCCTGCTTTGTCAAAAATTAGTTGACCATAGAGTGGAAGGTCCATATCTGGGTTCTCTGTTCTATTCCATTGATATATGTGTCTGTTCTTGTGCCAGTACCATGCTGTCTTGATGATTACAGCTTTCTAATACAGCTTAAAGTCCAGAATTATAATACCACCAGCTTTGGTTTTCTTTTTCAATATTCCTCTATCTATTCAGGGTCTTTTCTTGTTCCATACAAATCTTGGAATTTTTTTGCTCCACTTCTGTGAAAAATGTCAATGGTGGGGCAACTGGTGTGTGGCTCAGTTAGCTAGGCATCTGCCTTCGGTTCAGTGCATGATCCCAGGGTCCTGGGATCAAGCCCCACGTTGGGACCCCTGCTCAGCTGACAGCCTGCTTCTCTCTCCCTCTGCTTCTCTCTCTGCTTGTGTGCTCCTGCAATCAATCAATCAATCACTCTTTCCCTCTCAAATAATTAAATAAATAAAATCTTTAAGAAAAAAAAGAAAAATGTCAATGGTATTTGATAGGGATAGCATTGAATGTGTAGATTGCTTTGGGTAGCAAAAACATTCTAACAATATTTATTCTTCCAGTCCAAGAGCATGGAATGGTTTTCCATTTCTCTGTGTTTCCCTCAATTTCTTTAGTTTTTAGAATACAGATCCTTTACCTCTTTGGTTAGATTTATTCCTAGATATCTTGTGATTTTTGGTGCAACTGTAAGTGGGATTGATTCCTTAATTTCTCTTTATTCTGTCTCATTGTTAGTGTATAGAAACGCAACTGATTTCTGCACATTGATTTTATATGCTGACACTTTGTTGAGTTCCTGTATAAGTTCTAGCAATATTGGGGTAGGGTATTTTGGGTTTCCCATATAGAGTATCCTGTCATCTATGACAAGTTATAGTTTGACTTATCAATTTGGATGCCTTTTATTTTTTTATGATGTCTGATTGCTGAGCCTAGGACGTCTAGTACTATATTGAACAACAGTGGTAAGTATGGACATCTCTATCGTGTTCCTGACCTTAGGAGGAAAGCTCTTCAGTTTTTCCCCCACTGAGAATGATATTCACTCTGGGCTTTTCATAGATGGCTTTAGGATATTGAGGTATGTTCCCTCTACCCATATATTTTGAAGACTTTTAATCAAGAAAGCATGCTGTATTTTGTCAAAAGCTTTTTCTGCATCAAGAGAATCATATGGTTCTTGCTGTTTCTTTTATTAATGATTAATTTTTATTAATGATTAATGATTCTTTTATTAATTGATTGACTTGCAGATGTTGAACCACCCTTGCAGCCCAGGAATAAATCTCACTTGGTCCTGGTGAATAATCCTTTTCAGGTACTGTTGGATCCTATTGGCTAGTATTTTGGTGACATTTTTGGCATCCATGTTCATCACAGATATTGGTCTATAATTCTCCTTTGTGTTGGGTTCTTTGTCTGGTTTTGGGATCGAGATAATGCTGGCCTCATAGAATGATTTTGGAAGTTTTCCGTCCATTTCTATTTTTTGAAACAGCTTCTGAAGAATAGGTATTATTTCTTCTTTAAATGTTTGATAGAATTCCAGCCCATCGGGCTCTGGGATCTTGTTTGTTGTGAGATTTCCTTGTTGGTTATGGGACTCTTTCAGTTTTTCTATTTCTTCCTGGTTGTTTTGGCAGTTTATATGTCTCTAGGAATGCTTCCATTTCCTCCAGATTGCTAAATTTGTTGACATATACTTGCTCATAATGTGTTCCTTAAATTCTTTGTATTTCTTCAGTGTTCATTTTGGTTTCTCCTCTTTTATTCATGATTTTATTTATTTGGGCCTTTTCTCATTTCTTTTGGATAAGTCTGGCCAAGGGTTTATCAATATTATTAATTCTTTCAAAGAACAAGCTCTTAGTTATACCAATCTGTTCCACTGTTCTTTGGTTTCTATTTCATTGATTTCTGCTCTGATCTTTATTCTTTCTTGTCTCTTGCTAGGTTTAGGGTTTTTTTGCTGTTCATTCCCCAGATCCTTTAGGCATAAGGTTAACTTGTATATTTGAGACCTTTCTTGTTTCGTGAGAAAGGCTTGTATTGCTATCGACTTCCCTCTTAGGACAGCCTTGGCTGTATCCCAAATATTTTGAACAGTTGTGCTTTCATATTCTTTTGTTTCCATGAATTTTTAAAATTCTTCTGTAATTTCCTTGTTGACCCATTCATTCTTTAGTTCAGTGCTCTTTAACCTCCATGTATTTTTGTTCCTTCCAAATTTTCTCTCATGGTTGACTTCATTTTAAAGCATTGTGGTCTAAAAACATGCAGGGAATAATCCCAATCTTTTGGTACTGAATAAGACCTAATTTGTGACCCAGAATGTGATACATCCTGGAGAATGCACCATGTACACTTGAGAAGAATATGAATTCTGTTACTTTAGGATGGAATCCTCTGAATCTACCTGTGAAGTCTGTGTGGTCCAGTGTGCTATTCAAAGCATTTGTTCCCTTGTTAATTTTCTTCAATGATCTGCCCAGTGCAGTGAGTGAAGTATTAAAGTCCCCTACTATTATTGCATTATTATCAATGTATTTCTTCAGTTTGGTTATTAATTGGTTGATATGACTAGCTTCTCTCAAGTAAGGAGCATAAATATTTATAACCGTTTGATCTTCTTGTTGGATAGACCCTTTAAGTATAATACAGTGTCCCTCTTCATCTCTTATTACACTCTTTGGCTTGAAATCTAATTTGTCTAATATAAGGATTGTTACCCCAGCTTTCTCTTGATGTCCATTAGCATGATAAATGGTTCTCCACCTCCTCCATTAATCTGGAGGTGTCTTTGGGTCTAAAATAAGTCTCTTATAGACAGGATATGGTTGGGTCTTATTTTTTTCTACAATCTGATAGCCTGTGTCTTTTGATTGGAGCATTTAGCCCATTTACATTCAGAACAACTACTGAAAGATAAGAATTTAGTCCCATTGTATTACCTGTTAAGTCAGGGTTTCCATAGATTGTCTCTATTTTTTTTTTCCTGGTCTCTGTTACATTTGGGCTCTCTCTTCACTTAAAGGATCTCCTTTAATATTTGCTACAGGGCTGGCTTAATTGTCACATACTTCTTTAGTTTCTGTTTGTCCTGAAAGCTCTTTATCTCTCCTTCCATTGTGAATTACAGCTTTATGGGATGAAGAATTCTTGGCTGCCTATTTTTCCCATTCTGTACAATCAGTATGTCATGCCAGCCCTTTCTGGTCTGCCAGGTCTCTGTGTACAGGTCTGCTGCCCATCTAATGTTTCTACCCTTGTACATTAAGGAACTCTTCTCTCTCTTTCTCTCTCTCTCTTTTTTTAAAGATTTTATTTATTTATTTGACAGACAGAGATCACAAGTAGGCAGAGAGGCAGGCAGAGAGAGAGGAAGAGAAGCAGGCTTTCCACTGAGCAGAAAGCCCGATGTGGGGCTTGATCCCAGGACCCTGGGATCATGACCCAAGCTGAAGGCAGAGACTTTAACCCACTGAGCCACCCAGGTGCCCCAAGGACCTCTTCTCTTGAAGTGCTTTCAGGATTTTCTCTTAATATCTGAACTTTGCAAGTTTCACCATGTTAAGGGTTGATCTATTTATATCAATTTTGAGGGGGTTTTCTGTGCCTCCTGGACTTGAATTCCTATTCCCTTCCCCAGGCTAGGGAAATTCTCAGCTATAAGTTGCTCAAATATACCTTCTGTCCCTCTCTTTCTTGTTCCTCTGGGACCCCAATCATTCTAATATTGTTTCACTTGATGGTATTGCTGATTTCTTGAAGCCTCCCCTGATCATCCATTATCTGATTTTCTTTCTCCTAGCTTCCTTACTTTCCATCATGTTATCTTCTATGCCACTGACTCTCTCCTCTGCCTCATTTACCTAGCCATTAGGGCATCTGTTTTAGACTGCATCTCAGTTAAAAGATTTTTAATTTCTGCATGGTTAGGTTTAATTATTTTACTTCTGCACTAAGGGATTCTCTTGTGTCTTTTATGCTTCTTTCAAGCCCAGCTGCTACCTTTATAGTTGTAACTCAGAATTTTAGCTGACATTTTACTTATATTACCATATTGATTAAATCTATGGCAAAGAGTATTACCTCTGGTTCTTTCTCTTGTTTTGAATTTCTCTTTCCAGTCATGTTGTCTAGAGATGAATAGATGAATGAGAGAACAAAATCAAAAATATCAAACATGATCTCAGTGAAATAGACACTAGACAAATCTGAAAAGATCAGAAACCAAAAAAAAGAGAAAAGGAGGAGAGGGGAAAGAGAATATAATCTAACAGACACTGGATCCCAAAATTGTAAAGAAACACACACACACACACACACACACACACACACACACACACACATGCAAATAGAATGAAAGGAAGCTAAAAAGGAAGAACATATCTATAAAATTTAATTATTAAAATTTAAAAAATTTAAACAGTTGATACAATAAACTAATTGAAAGGAGGAAAAGAAAAAGGATGAAAATTTTAAACTGAAGTCATCATGGAAAAAACATTCGAATTGTATATACTATTTTCTTTAGTGCAGGGTTTTTCAGTTCTATGTAATCCATAAAATTTGTATTAGCCTGATGCTCCTGCTGGTCTTTGGGGGAAGGGCCTGTTGCATTGATTCTTAGGTGTCTTTGGGTGTGGCTGCACCACCCCTTGCCAGGAGGCTGAGCTCAGTGAAAGCTGTTTCAGGTTGTTCTGTGTGGCTTTTGATCCCTGAAGGCTTTGACTACATAGAGGATGGAAACAAAATTTAACAAGCTGGCACACCAATCTCCATCCCTGGACCTGAAAGATTGTGGGCCCAACTCTTCAGTGAACTTTCAGGGAAAAGCAGTTAACCACTTGTATGCATCAAACTCTGTAAACTACTGTGGTTTCACACAAGCACCAGTCCTCTGGGGAAGGAGGGACATGACAGTTAGATGCTTGCAGGGCCCCTACTCATGGAGCAGTTGCCCAGTTTTGCAGTAGTTCATGGTTAATGGCAAACAGAACTGTGAGCCCACTCTTGGGCCCCGCTCATTGTAGGCAGTCTCCCTGCAACAATGCTGCCAACTCAGACACCCCTTTCTTTCTATGACCCTAGGGACCCTGAGACCATACTGTCCCGTTTCTGCCCCACTTCACCACCTGAGAACCTTTCAGGGAGGAACAACCCTCACAAGAGCAGATTTCTAAAAGTTCTGATTTTGTGCTCCAGGTTTCTATCACTTCCTCCCTCCCCTCACTGTTTATTTTCTAATATATTCCCCCGAGATTCACTTCTCTGCACCTCAAATCATACAAATAGTGGTGGCTCTTCTATTTGTAGAATTTCAGAAATTCCTTTCTTAGATCTCAGGTTGAATTAACAGGTGTTCAGAATCATTTGGTAGATATCTAGTTGATTTCAAGGGACCAGAAAATAAGAGGTCCCCTACTCTTCTGCCATCTTCCCTTCTCTAGCAGCCATGATTGATATTTATGTATTGATTTTGTGTCCTGCAACTTTAGTTAATTCATTGATTTCCTCTAACCATTTTTCTTGGAGTCTGTCAGTCTTTTATATATAACATAACATCTGGAAATAGAGACCTTTCTTTCCGATTTGGATACCTATTAAATCTTTTTCTTTCCTAATTGTACAGACAGGACTTCCAGTGAATAAAAGTGGTGAGAGTGACCTGATACTAAACCAGATAAAGTCACTACAAAAAAGTACAGGCCAATATCTCTGATGAACACAGTTGCAAATATCCTCAACAAAATACTAGCAAACCACATCCAACAATACATTAAAAAAAAATCTTTCATCACAATCAAGTGACAGTTATTCCCAAGATGGAAAGTGATTTATTATTATCAACAACAGGAGAAGTGACAGATATTGGCAATGATGTGTAGGGGAACTCCTGGGGGGAGGAGTTAAGATGGCAGAGTAGTAGGGGACCCGAAGTTTGTCTGGCCCCTGGAATTCAGGTAGATAGTTATCAAATCATTCTGAATATCTGCAAAATCAATCTGAGAACTGAGAAAAGTATGCTGCAATTCTACAAATAGGAAAGTGACCAATTATTTTTTAAGGTTTGTTTGTTTTTTCTGGTGGTGTTATTTTTGTCTTTTCTCTCTTTCTTCTATTCTTTTATGGACATAATGATGAGATGAGGAAACTCACCCCAAAAGAACAAGAGGTACTACTCACTACTAGGCTTTTCATCAATATGGATATATGCAAAATATCAGAACCAGATTTCAAAAGAATCGTTACAAAGATACTAACTGGGCTTGAAAAAACATAGAAGACTCCAGAGAAGTAAAAGAACTAAAATCTGTATTTTCATTGTTTGTGTATAAGAAAGCCACTGATTTCTGTACATTGACTTTGTATCCTGCCACATTACTGAATTGCTGTATGAGTTCTAGTAGTTTGGGGGTGGGGTCTTTTGGGTTTTCCATATAAAGAATCATGTCATCTGCAAAGAGAGAGAGTTTGACTTCTTCATTGCCAATTTGGATACATTTTATTTCTCTTTGTTGTCTGATTGCTGTTGCTAGGACTTCTAATACTATCTTGAACAAGAGTGGTGAGAGTGGGCATCCTTGTCGTGCTCCTGATCTCAATGGGAAGGCTGCAAGCTTTTTCCCACTAAGGATGATATTTGCTGTGGGTTTTTCATAGATAGATTTAATGAAGTTCAGGAATGTTCCCTCTATCCCTATACTTTGAAGCGTTTTAATCAGGAACAGATGCTGGATTTTGTCAAATGCTTTTTCTGCATCAATTGAGAGGACCATGTGGTTCTTCTCTCTTTTCTTATTAATTTGTTCTATCACATTGATTGATTTGCGAATGTTGAACCATCCTTGAAAGGGAAATTAGAGAATCGATTCCATTTACTATAGCACCAAGAACCATAAGATACCTGGGAATAACCTAACCAAAGAGGTAAAAGATCTGTACTCGAGGAACTATAGAACACTCATGAAAGAAACTGAAGAAGACACAAAAAGATGGAAGACCATTCCATGCTCTTGGATCAGAAGAATAAACATTGTTAAAAATGTCTATACTGCCTAGAGCAATCTATACTTTTAATGCCATTCCAAACAAAATTCCACCAGTATTCTTCAAAGAGCTGGAGCAAATAATCCAAAAAATCGTATGGAACCAGAAGAGACCCTGAATCGCTAAGGAAATGTTGAAAAACAAAAATAAAACTGGGGGCATCACGTTACCTGATTTCAAGCTTTACTACAAAGCTGTGATCACCAAGACAGCATGGTGCTGGCATAAAAACAGACACACAGACCAGTGAAACAGAGTAGAGAGCCCAGATATGGACCCTCAACTCTATGGTCAGTTAATCTTCGACAAAACAGGAAAAAATATACAGTGGAAAAAAGACAGTCTCTTCAATAAATGGTGCTGGGAAAACTGGGCAGCTATATGTAGAAGAATGAAACTCGACCATTCTCTTATACCATACACAAAGATAAACTCAAAATGGATAAAAGACCTCAACGTGAGACAGGAATCCATCAGAATCCTAGAGGAGAACATAGGCAGTAATCTCTTCGATATCAGCCACAGCAACTTCTTTCTCTTTGTTGTTTCTCTCTCCAAAGGCAAAGGAAACAAAAGTGAAAATAAACTTTTGGGACTTCATCAAAATCAAAACTTCTGCACAGCAAAGGAAACAGTCAAGAAAACAAAGAGGCAACCCACGGAATGGGAGAAGATATTTGCAAATGACAGTACAGACAAAAGATTGATATCCAGGATCTATAAAGAACTCCTCAAACTCAACACACACAAAACAGATAATCATGTCAAAAAATGGGCAGAAGATATGAACAGACACTTCTCCAATGAAGACATACAAATGGCTATCAGACACATGAAAAAATGTTCATCATCACTAGCCATCAGGGAGATTCAAATTAAAACCACATTGAGATATCACCTTACACCAGTTAGAATGGCCAAAATTAGCAAGACAGGAAACAACATGTGTTGGAGGGGATGTGGAGAAAGGGGAACCCTCTTACACTGTTGGTGGGAATGCAAGTTGGTGCAGCCTCTTTGGAGAACAGTGTGGAGATTCCTCAAGAAATTAAAAATAGAACTTCCCTATGACCCTGCAATTGCACTACTGGGTATTTACCCCAAAGACACAGATGTAGTGAAAAGAAGGGCCATCTGTACCCCAATGTTTATAGCAGCAATGGCCACGGTTGCCAAACTGTGGAAAGAACCAAGATGCCCTTCAATGGATGAATGGATAAGGAAGATGTGGTCCATATACACTATGGAGTATTATGCCTCCATCAGAAAGGATGAATACCCAACTTTTGTAGCAACATGGACAGGACTGGAAGAGATTATGCTGAGTGAAATAAGTCAAGCAGAGAGAGTCAATTATCATATGGTTTCACTTATTTGTGGAGCATAACAAATAGTATGGAGGACATAGGGAGTTAGGGGAAGGGAGTTGGGGGAAATTGGAAGGGGAGGTGAACAATGAGAGACTATGGACTCTGAAAAACAATCTGAAGGGTTTGAAGAGGTGGGGGGTGGGAGGTTGGGGGAACCAGGTGGTGGGTATTAGAGAGGGCATGGATTGCATGGAGCACTGGGTGTGGTACAAAAACAATGAATACTGTTATGCTGAAAAGAAATAAGAAAATGATTATTAAAAAAAAGAACTAAAATCTAATCAGGTCAAAATTTAAAAGGTTATTACTGAGATGCAGTAAAAAAAAATGGAGCCTCTAACAGGTAGGATAAATGAGGCAAAGAGAGAGTCATTCATATAAAAGACAAAATGATGTAAAGTAAGGAATCTGGAAAAAGAGAGAGAAACTACTCGATCATGAAGGCTAACTTTGAGAAATCAGCAATACCTTTAGGTGAAATCATATCCAAATAATAGGGGTCCCAGAAGAAGAAGAGAGAGAGGAGAAGGATTATATGAACAAATTATAGCTGAGAACTTCCTTAATCTGGGAAAGGATATAGGCATTCAAGTCTAGGAGGCACAGAGAACCACCACCCCACCAAAAGCAATAAAAACTTGTCAACACCTTGACATGTTATTACATGAAGCTTGCAGATTTCAGAGACACAGAAAAATTCCTGAAAGCAGCTAGGGATGAGAGACCCCTAATCTACAAGGATAGACACATAAGGATGGCAGCAGATATAGCCACAAAGACCTGGAAAGCCAGAAAGGTCTGGCATAATATATTCAAGTACAAAATGGGAAAAATAAGCATCCAGGATACTTTATCCAGCAAGGTCATCATTCAGAATGGAAGGAGAGATAATGAGCTTCCAGGACAAACAGAAACTAAAAGAATTAATGATCACTAAACCAGTTCTGCTGGAAATATTAAAGGGGATCCTTTGAGGGAAAAGAGAACCCCAAAGTAATAAAGAAAAGAAAGAACAGAGACAATCTACAGAAACAGCGAATTTACAAGTAATACAATGGCACTAAATTCACATCTTTCAATCATTACTTGAATGTAAATGTTAGACTAAATGCTCCAATCAAAAGACACAGGGTATCAGATTGTATAGAAAACAAGATCCATCCATATCCTGTCTATAGGAGATTCAAGTAGACCCAAAGACACCTCCAAATTGAAAGTGAGGAAGAGATGGTTTCACAGGCGAATTTTACCAAACATTTAAAGAAGAGTTCATACCTACTGTCCTCAAAATATTCCCAAAATTAGAAGCAAAGCCTCCAGATTCATTCTATGAGGCCAGCATTACCCTAATACCAAAATTCAAAAAAGACACTACAAAAAAAAAAAAAGAGGACTCAGGTTACTATCTCTGTTGAGTTAAGATGCAAAAAGCCTCAATAAAGTATTAGGAAACAAAATCCAATGATACATTACATAAACCACTCACCAAGATCAAGTGGGATTTATTCCAAGTGTGGTTCAATATTTGCAAATCTACCAACAAGATACATCACATCATTAAGAAAGGACAAAAATCATATGATCATTTCAAGAGATGCAGAAAAAGCATTTCAAAAAGTACAACATCATTCATGATAAAAACTTACAACAAAGGAGGTTTAGAGGGAACATACCTCAACACAATAAAGGTCTTCTATGAAAAACCCACAGCTAACATCATACTCAATGGGAGAAACTGAGAGCATTCCCCTAATATCAGGAAAAAGACAAGAATGTCCAGTCCCACCCTTTTATTCAACATAGGACTGGAAGTCCTCGCCACACTAATCAGACGGGAGAAAGAAATCAAAGGCATCCAAATCAGTAAGGAAGAAGTAAAACTTTCACTGTTTGCCAATAACATGATACTGCATATAAAAAACCCAAAAGACTCTACTGAAAAACTACCAGATCTGATAAATTCAGAAAGGTCACAGAATATGAAATCAGTATACAGAAATCTCTTGCATTTCCATACACTAATAATGAAGTAGGAGAAAGAGAAATTAAGAAAACAGTCCTATTTACAACTGCACCCAAAATAATAAAGTACCTAGGAATAAACTTAACCAAAGAGGTGAGAGATCTGTACCCTGAAAACTGTAAAAAATTAATGAAGGAATTTGAAGATGATGCAAATAAATGAAAAGATATCCCATGCTCTTAGGCTGGGAGAACAAGTATTGTTAAAATGTCATAATATCTAAAACAACCTACAGAGTTAATGTAATCCCTATCAAAATACCAACAACATTTTTCACAGATCTAGAATAAATAATCTTAAAATTAGTATGGAACCACAAAAGAATAGTCAAAACAACCTTGGGATAAAAGAACAAAACTGGAATTACAAATCTCAGATTTCAAGTTACACTATAAAGCCATAACAGTCAAAACAGGGTGGTGCTGGCACAAAAAGAGACACATAGAACAGAACACAGAGCCCAGGAATAAGTCCACAATGATATGGTCAATTAATCATTGACGGGTGTTAAATGGAGCAAAAATGTGCAATGAACAATGAGAGACTATGGACTCTGAAAAACAATCTGAAGGATTTGAAGAGGTGGGGGGGGAGGTTGGGGGAACCAGGTGGTGGGTATTAGAGAGGGCACGGATTGCATGGAGCACTGGGTGTGGTACAAAAACAATGAATACTGTTATGCTGAAAATAAATTTAAAAAATGATTAAAAAAAAGAAAAAAGAATATGCAATGGGGAAATGACAGTCTCTTCAAATGGTGTTGGGAAAACTGAACACTTATATGCAAGGGAATGGAACTGGTTCACTTACACCATACATAAAACAAACTCAAAATAGATTAAAGACCTAAATGTGAGACCTGAAACCATAAGTGATCTGTTCATTAGTGAATATAATTTTGGCTTCCCTTTGCAATCTCACAAGTGTGGGGACTTAGTAAATAGTGAGCTAACTAGAATACCTGTGCAGTTTGAGCAGATACTGGAAGAGGAGGTCCAAGAGAAAGGTATCCACTTAGCCATGCTGTCTCCCACAGTGAAAGAATATGGGCATGTGTGTATCAGATACAATTCAAGAACAGCCAGCAAACAAGATAAAGTAGATAAACAAACAAGTAGATAGACAAACAAGATAAAAAGTAGATAAGAGAATTGCCCAGCAGAAACATTTTAGAGAATAGTCATAAAAGCCACCACTTTAATAACTGACACATTCTGGCTTTTATTTTAAAGTACTCTCTACACCCAAAATGGGGCTCGAACTTACAAACCTGAGATCAAGAGTCACATGCTCTACAGACAGCCAGTCAGGCACCCCAATAACAACACATTCTAAAAAATTAGAGTAATTTTGGGGCGCCTGGGTGGCTCAGTGGGTTAAGCCGCTGCCTTCGGCTCAGGTCATGATCTCGGGGTCCCGGGATCGAGCCCCGCATAGGGCTCTCTGCTCAGCAGGGAGCCTGCTTCCCGCCCCCACCCCCGCCTGCCTCTCTTCGTACTTGTGATCTCTCTCTCTCTGTCAAATAAATAAATAAAATCTTAAAAAAAAATTAGAGTAATTTAAATTTTAAAAAAACCCTAAGCTTTATTTTTTTATTTTTTAAAGATTTTATTCATTTATTTGACAGAGAGAGAGAGAGAGAGAGAGCGAGCACAAGATGGGGAGAGCAAGCAGAAGGAGAGGGAGAAGCAGGCTCCCTACAGAGTAGGGGGAGCCCGATGTGGGACTCGATCCATGACCCCCAGAATCATGACCTGAAGGCAGTCATTTAACTAACTGAGCCACCCAGGTGCCCAACACAAAGCTTTAAATTTTGCTTTGAATCCTTTCTGTAGAATGTATGAACCTCAGTAGAAATCAGCCTTTTCAGCCAGTTGGTTAAAACCACCCTTATCTACATTTAAGAACCTCCCACTTAGATGTCAGCTTGTTAGCTTTGTGATATTTTTTGTCAGGCCTCACTCAGGAAAGGAAAGCAAAATATTATGGAGGAGGTCTGCAACAAAACCACAGTGCAGGGGCACCTGTGTGGCTCAGTGGCTTAAAGCCTCTGCCTTCTGCTCAGGTCATGATCCCAGGGTCCTGGGATTGAGCCCCGCATCCGGCTCTCTGCTCAGCGGGGAGCCTGCTTCCTCCTCTCTCTCTCTCTCTCTCTCTCTCTCTCTGCCTGCCTCTCTGCCTATTTGTGCTCTCTGTCTGTTAAATAAATAAATAAAATCTTTTAAAAAAAAAAAAAAAACAGTGCAGACTAGTATATCTCAACACCTCAAAATCACTCCATATGTGTTTAGCCATGGTAATAACAGAATCTTCAGTGTCAGGCCCTTCAGCTTGTTCTCAAAATAATTTTAAAAGGTTTTGTTTTTACATGTAAAACAAAACAAAAAAACCCTTCAGATGAAATATTTTTTTTCTCTTCCTAAGAAAGTATTTGGATCACAACTTCCCCATGTGACTAAGAATTAGAAAGCTAGTTTTCTTGAAGCCAAATATAATTTTTCTATAAAAAAAATTTGTTCTATAAAATACATCCAAAGAAATAGGTCTGTTCTGCTTAGTTCCCTACTTACCTTTGTTTGGTGTTTAAGCATTTTCCTGGCACACTTGGTTCTTATTTCTAATTAATTTTAAAAATGGCAAAAGTAGAAAAGCACAATCTTGAACCTCATATGGTTGAGTCACAATTGGAATAAAACAATTTTCTGAAATGAACAAAAACAGTTAAATGGACATTGGCACAGCAAGTATGTACTCTAATGTAAAGCAGTTAAAGTAAAACAGCACTCTGGAATAAACATTTACTAGTAGTCAATGATGCATAACCAAAAGAATGTTCCAGATAAAAGCCAAGACTTTTACATCAAACTATTCCACTGGAGTCAGCAATTTCTTCCTGAAGACTTTTATATGGTTCTAACAATCTTTGGCATTTCTTACTATATAACTCAACATGAGAAACCAATTTTCAAAGGTGTTTATTCATTATATTAAAAGTGCAATGCTGAAATATGTCAATGTTCTATTCAAAAAAGTAAAAAAAAATAAAAGGCAATCTGGGCCACATATTGAGAAGATGCCTGTACATAGTAACACTTTGAAAGTTTAAAAAATGTCTTCTTCTCTTCATATAGCCATTATTTACTAGTAAGGTATCAAGACTAAAAAGAACAAAAACTATCCTTGACATTGTAGTACAGAAAAGAGACATTTATACTGTAACTCTAAGGATGCTTTGGGGTATAGGGAACAGAGAACCCAGTCTACAGTAGCATATACAAATATGGATCCAATTTTCACACAAAACAAAAAATCCTGAACTCAGTGATTGCTAAGGTTGGGTTAGTAATCAATAACACTATCAATACCTTTAATATTTTTGCTCTACCATCCTGAACATATGAGCTTTTCACATTCATATTTGTTGTCTAATAATTCCAATATGATCACTGCAGGTCCAAACATCATCTCTAAGGTCAAAGCAAGAAAAAGGCTTAAGCCCGCCCTGTATGACTTTTATTTTTAAAAAATGGAAAGCTTTCCATGAAGTCCCCCAGCAAATTCCAGACTGGAATCTGGAATTTTAGTGCATGGCTACTGTAGCAGTAAGATTCAAAAATCAAATATTCAACTTTCTAATTTTTATGGTATAGGTAAGGAATGGATATGGGCTGGCCACCAACAATGTCTGCCAGTCCACAACTCAGTATGCACTCACACACTTCTTATGCATATATGTTAAACAGAACAGACTTACCATTTTTTCAAGGAAGACAACTCCACTATTTTTTTTTCTTGTGTCATATTAGTCCCATAAAATACATCATTAGTTTTTGATGCAGTGTTCCAAGATTCATTGTTTATGTAAAACACCCAGTGCTCCATGTAATACGTGCCCTCCTTAATACCCAACACCAGGCTCACACATCCCCCCACCCTCCTCCCCTCTAAAACCCTCAGTTTGTTTCTCAGAGTCCACAGTCTCTTATGGTTCATCTCCCCTTCTGATTTGCCCCAATTCACTCCTCCTTTTCTTCTCCTAAAGCCCTCCATGTTACTCCTTATGTTGAATAAATAGGTGAAACCTTATGAAATTGACTTTCTCTGCTTATTTCACTCAGCATAATGTCCTCCAGTCCCATCCATGTTCATGAAAAAGTTAGATATTTATCCTTTCTGATGGCTGAATAATATTCCATTGTATATATGGACCACATCTTCCTTATCCATTCGTCTGTTGAAGGGCATCTTGGTTCTTTCCACACTTTGGCGACCGTGGCCATTGCTGCTATAAACATTGGGGTACAGATGGCCCTTCTTTTCACTACATCTGTATCTTTGGGGTAAATACCCAAAGATACAGATGTAGTGAAAAGAAGGGCC
>NW_019154115.1:259029-271884 GCF_002288905.1 Enhydra lutris kenyoni
GACATGATTATCTGTTTTGTGTGTGTTGAGTTTGAGAAGTTCTTTATAGATCCTAGATATCAGCCTTTTGTCTGTACTGCCATTTGCAAATATCTTCTCCCATTCTGTGGGATGCCTCTTTCTTTTGTTGACTGTTTCCTTTGCTGTGCAGAAGCTTTTGATTTTGATGAAGTCCCAAAAGTTCATTTTCACTTTTGTTTCCTTTGCCTTTGGAGATATACCTTGAAAGAAGTTGCTGTGGCTTATATCGAAGAGGTTACTGCCTATGTTCTCCTCTAGCATTCTGATGGATTCCTGTCTCATGTTGAGGTCTTTTATCCATTTTGAGTTTATCTTTGAGTATGGTGTAAGAGAATGGTTGAGTTTCATTCTTCTACATATAGCTGTCCAATTTTCTCAGCACCATTTATTGAAGAGACTATCTTTTTTCCACTGTATATTTTTTCCTCCTTTGTCAAAGATTATTTGACCATAGAGTTGAGGGTCCATATCTGGGCTCTCTACTCTGTTCCCCTGGTCTATGTGTCTGTTTTTATGCCAGTACCATGCTGTCTTGGTGATCACAGCTTTGTAGTAAAGCTTGAAATCAGGCAACATGATGACCCTGTTTTGTTTTTCTTATTCAACATTTCCTTAGCAATTTTGATCAGAATGGCATTAAAAGTATAGATTGCTCTAGGCAGTATAGACATTTTATTTTTTTTAAAAGATTTTATTTATTTATTTGACAGATCACAAGCAGGCAGAGAGGCAGGCAGAGAGAGAGGAGGAAGCAGGCTCCCCTAGAGAGCAGAGAGCCCGATGCGGGGCTCGATCCCAGGACTCTGAGATCATGACCTGAGCCAAAGGCAGCGGCCCAACCCACTGAGCCACCCAGGCGCCCCAGTATAGACATTTTAACAATGTTTATTCTTCTGATCCAAGAGCATGGAATGGTCTTCCATCTTTTTGTGTCTTCTTCAATTTCTTTCATGAGTGTTCTGTAGTTCCCCGAGTACAGATCTTTTACCTCTTTGGTTAGGTTTATTCCCAGGTATCTTATGGTTCTTGGTGTTAGACTAAATGGAATCAATTCTCTAATTTCTCTCTATTTTCATTGATAGTGTATAAGAAAGCCAATGATTTCTGTACATTGACTTTGTATCCTGCCACATTACTGAATTGCTGAATGAGTTCTAGTTGTTTGGGGGTGGAGTCTTTTGGGATTTCCATATAAAGTATCATGTCATCTATGAAGAGAGACAATTTGATTTCTTCATTGCCAATTTGAATGACTTTTATTTCTCTTTGTTGTCTGATTGCTGTTGCTAGGACTTCTAATACTACGTTGAACAAGAGTGGTGAGAGTGTGCATCCTTGTCGTGTTCCTGATCTCAAAGGGAAGGCTGTCAGCTTTTTCCCCATTGAGGATGATATTTGCTGTGGGTCTTTCATAGATAGATTTTATGAAGTTGAGGAATGTTCACTCTATCCCTATACTTTGAAGAGTTTTAATCAGGAACGGATGCTGGATTTTGTCAAATGCTTTTTCTGCGTCAATTGAGAGGACCATGTGGTTCTTATCTTTTCTCTTATTGATTTGTTCTATCACATTGATTGATTTGCGAATGTTGAACCATGCTTGTAACCCAGGGATGAATCCCACCTGGTCATGGTAGATAATCTTTTTAATGTGCTGTTGGATCCTGTTTGCTAGGATCTTGTTGAGAATCTTAGCATCCATATTCATCAGTGATATTGGTCTGAAATTCTCCTTTTTGGTGGGTCTTTGCCTGGTTTGGGGATCAGCGTAATGCTGGCTTCATAAAAAGAGTCTGGAAGTTTTCCTTCTGCTTCAATTTTTGGAAACAGCTTCAGGAGAATAGGTGTTATTTCTTCTTTGAAAGTTTGGTAGAATTCCCCAGGGAATCTGTCAGGTCCTGGGCTCTTGTTTTTTGGGAGATTTTTTATCACTGCTTCAATCTCATTACTAGATATCAGTCTATTCAGGTTGTCAATTTCTTCCTGGTTCAATTTTGGTTCAATTTATACTTTTCCAGGAATGCATCCACTTCATCTAGGTTGCTTAACTTATTGGCATATAACTGTTGATACTAACTTCTGATGATTGTTTCTATTTCCTTGGTGTTAGTTGTGATCTCTCCCTTTTCATTCATAATTTCATTAATTAGAGCTTTCTCTCTTTTCTTTTGGATTAGTGTGGCCAATGGTTTATCGATCTTATTGATTCTTTCAAAAAACCAGCTTCTAGTTTCATTGATATGTTCTGCTGTATTTCTAGTTTCTTTTTTTTTAAGATTTTATTTATTTATTTGAGAGAGAGACAGTGAGAGAGAGAGCATGAGCAAGAAGGTCAGAGGGAGAAGCAGACTCCCCATGGAGCTGGGAGCCCGATGCGGGACTTGATCCCGGAACTCCGGGATCATGACCTGAGCTGAAGGCAGTCGTCCAACCAACTGAGCCACCCAGGCGTCCCTGTATCTCTAGTTTCTATCTCATTGCTCTCTGCTCTAGTCTTGATTATTTCCCTTCTTGTGTGTTGAGTGGGCTTAATTTGTTGTTGGTTCTCCAGTTCTTGAAGGTGTAGAGACAGCTGGTGTATTCTGGATTTTTCAATTTTTTTAAGGGAGGCTTGGATGGCTATATATTTCCCCCTTAGAACCGCCTTTGCTGTATCCCACAGGTTTTGGGTCGAAGTGTCTTCATTCTCATTGGTTTCCATGAATTGTTTCAGTTCTTCTTTGATCTCCTGGTTGATCCAAGCATTCTTAAGCAAGGTGGTCTTTAGCTTCCAGGTGTTTGAGTTCCTTCCGAACTTTTTCTTGTGATTGAGCTCCAGTTTCAAAGCATTGTGATCTGAGAATATGCAGGGAATAATCTCAGTCTTTTGGTATCAGTTGAGTCCTGATTTGTGACCCAGTGTGTGGTCTATTCTGGAGAAGGTTCCATGTGCACTCGAGAAGAATGAGTATTCTGATGTTTTAGGGTGGAATGTTCTGTATACATCTATGAGATCCATCTGGTCCAATGTGTCATTCAATGCTCTGGTTTCTTTATTGATTCTCTGCTTGGATGATTTGTCTATTACTGAGAGCGGTGTGTTAAGATATCCTACTATTAATGTATTCATATCAATATGACTCTTTATCTTGATTAATAGTTTTCTTATGTAATTGGCTCCTCCCATATTGGGGGCATAGATATTTACAATTGTTAGATCATCTTGGTGGATAGTCCCTTTAAGAATTATGTAGTGTCCTCCTGTATCTCTGACTACGGTCTTTAGTTCAAAATCTAATTTATCTAATATGAGAATTGCTACCCCGGCCTTTTTTTGTGGCCCATTGGCATGAAAGATGCTTCTCTATCCCTTCACTTTCAGTCTGGATATATCCTTAGGTTCAAAATGGGTCTCTTGTAGACAACATATGGATTGGTTGTCGTTTTATCCAATCTGCAACCATGTGTCATTTTGTGGGTGCATTTAGGCCATTCACATTGAGAGTGATTATTGATAGATACGTTTTTATTGACATCGTGTTACCTTTGAAGTCTTTCTTTCTGTAGATTGTCTCCATATTTCTGTTCAATGATATTCTTAGGATTTTTCCTCTTTTATAGAATCCCTGTTAATATTTCCTGCAGTGTCAGCTTGGTGGTCGCATACTCTTTTAAGCCTTGCCGGTCTTGGAAACTCTTTATCTCTCCATCCATTTTGAATGTCAGTCTTGCTGGATAAAGTATTCTTGGCTGCATGTTCTTCTCATTTAGTGCCCTGAATATATCTTGCCAGCCCTTTCTGGCTTGCCAGGTTTCTCTGGACAGGTCTGACGTTATTCTGATGGGCTTTCCTCTGTGCGTAAGGAGCTTCTTTTTCCTAGCTGCTTTCAAGAGAGCCTGTCTACAATTATGATTCCTCATTCTTACTATGAGGTGTCTCAAGGACTTTTGAGATTCTATAATCTTGGGGGGAGACCGTTCTGCCTCTAGTACATGAACACTGGTTCCATTCATGAGATTGGGAAATTTTTCATGGAGAATTTGTTCCACTGTATCTTCTAGGCATCTTTCTTTCTCCTCCCCTTCAGGGATTCCAATAATTCTGACATTGGAATGTTTTATGGCATCATTTATTTCCCTAATTCTGTTTCCGTGGCTTCTAAGCTGTTTGTTCCAGGCTTCCTCCTGATCTTTGCTCTCTGTTTGTCCTCCAGATCACTAATTCTATCTTCTGTCTCAGTTACCCTAGCTTTTAGAGAATTTAGATTAGATTGGAACTCATTGAGAACATTGTGAACATCATCCCTGGTGGCTTTCAGTTCTGTCCTAATCAATTCCATTTTGTCATCCATGGCTTTCTCCAACCTAGCTATTGCCTGGATAATTGTTAGCCTGAATTCCCTTTCCAACATATTGTCTATGTCGATAGCCATTAGCTCTGTTGCAAAAGGCCCAGGCTCTGAATTTTTCTTCTGTTGGGCATTCCTCCTCCTAATCATTTTGGTGAGAGATGGCTGAATGGATGTAGCTGAATGTATCAACCGTGGTGCAGTCAAGTGCACCCTGGAATGCTTCTGAGCAATCAAGAGTCCCCACCCAAATGAAATAAAAAAGAAAGAGAGAAAAAAGAAAAAAGAGGGGGGAAAAAAGAAAGATAAAAGAGAAGGCCCAGCCCAAATGGGCCCCAAGGTAAGATTTATGAAGTATACAAACAAAAACAGACAAACAAAAAGACTGATAAAAGTAGATGACAAGAGAAAAAAAAAATATATATATATATATAAGCAAAACAAACAAAGAACCTCATCAAAAAGAACCCCAAGTATAAGATTTATATACTACCAGGACAAACACAAATACACAGAAACACTGGTGGAAGAAAAAGATGGGAGAATGGTTCTAAATTCTCAGTGTGGGCAAGGAAGGTTATTTTGATTCTTCCTGGATGTATCTTGATATCTTTGTTAAAGGACTCAACTTTCCTCAGATAAAGGGGGATTAAAAATCGGTTTACCTGTTATGCCCAAGTTTTCACATCTGAGAGACCACCAAGGAGCCAAGCACTGATGCAATCACATGAGGGTTTATTTGACAAGCTTAAGCTTGGGCCCAAGTATACCCAACACAGCAGAGTAGGGACTTGGACCCCGAACCAGATTACAGTCAGAGTTTTTAAAGGCAGAGTAGGGGTGGACTCAATGGTGGGCGAGGACCTTATGTTATGTTATGTTATATGTTATGTTATGTTATGTTATGTTATGTTATGTTATGTATGATGTAAGTCTCTAAGGAATCAAGGTCTCCAGGACCTTGAGGGGCTAGTTATTGTTGGGAGAAAGGTTATTTATTACCAGTAACAAAAATCTTCTTGTGAGACCCTTTAGATGTATATCAGTGGGCCATATGCTTGGGAATGATTGCTGACACTATCTTGGAGGTTTAGAGATAAAGTTTCCTAAAGGAATTGTTAAAGTAGACTTACAGGATCCTGGTTGGAACTGTCAGGGTAGGGGGTCGGTCAGGCCAGGATTGTCCTTAGCAAAACCTCAAGGTGAGGGCAGTTGAGTCCCCAGGGGAGAGCCACTCTGTCTGTTTCAAGGGCTTGTCAGTAGGTAATTATTCTTCTGCCTCTGTGTCCCACTTCATACCTCTAGGGGTAGCATTGATTGGGGAAAGGTGATTATCTTGAAGTTTAACTCTATATGAATATTAAAAAATAAAAATTTTAAAAAGAATAAACTAATCTAAAACAAAATTTTAAAAAATTAAAAAATATAAAAGCAAAAGAAAAACACGGGTGTATGTATCAAAAAGTTCAGGTTAAAAGGTTGTTATGGAATTTGATGTACTGGACATCTCACTGTGATGGCAAATAGGTTAAAAAATTATCTATAAAAAAATAAACCAGAATAGTGGGAACAAATTAAAAATAAAAGTTGTGTCTATGAAGTAGTGGTGGTTGTTCTCTTGTCTTTTTTTTTTTTTTCCCCGTGATTGCTTTCTGGGGGAGGGGCCTGCAGCGTGGGTTTTCAGGCAGTGTTTCCTGAGTTAAGTCCTCCTGCCCCCCTCAAGGGGGTGGGCTCTGAGGAACCTGGTTTTTCAGGCTTTTGTTCTCTGTAGGTTTTTTGTTTGTTCATTTGTTTTCTCTTGCCTTGACAGCTTTTGGTGGTTTTTGGAGGTTTAGAGGAAAGCAAATTGCACCCAGATCTCCCTCTCAGAGAGAAGCCTCAGTCTGGTCCCCTCTGGGTGCTCCAGAGCACATAAATTCCCCCTTGGCCCCTGGCAGAGCACGTTCCCAGTCGCAGTCCCTGGGGACGCAGGAACTCCTGCTTGTACCCAAAACTGTGACAGCGGCGGCTGTCTGGGCAGCTCCAGACCACCAGAGAGGTCCCAAGCAGCAATAGCACACTGATATTTTCCCGCTGGCCCAGGCTGGGAGTGCTCAGACTTTCCGGGTCCGAGAGCGCCAGGCTGGTGCCTGCACGCACCTCTCTCAGGGGGAAGTATGGGGCGTGACTCAGACTCTGATAGCATGGTGCGGAGCGCTCATGGAGAATGCAAAAGGGCTGTGGTTCTGCCAGCTGGTGAGGCTCCCAGCCCCTCAAGGGAGCCACCACCCAGGTGCTCTCAGGCGCTCATGGCTCAGGGACCAAGACCTGGTTTCTTCACCACACTCTCTCTGGCTCAGCACCCCTGGACACCCCTGGCTGTCCTCAGTCCGGGGACTTAAGCCCCTGTCCCTAACCACCCCAATTCCCACAATTTCCCCCCACAATCCTTTGCTCTTTTTGAGTGCTTTCAACCAGACTCCAAGTTAATGCTGGTCCCCAGTCGCAGGGCACTCTCATATTGGGGTATTACTTTCCAATGGGTCGCTTCTGGTGGCTCCCTCCCCCTTTTGTTTATCTTCCGATATCAGTCCGACGTTCCCACTCTGCTTTACCTGCCCACTGGCGTCTTCTGCCCCCCTAGAGATCCAGACGTGTATAATTCTAATCTCAGGCTGATTTCATGGGTGATCAGAGTTCTTTGGTAGGTAATCAGCTCACTTTAAGGTACAGGTTGAAACGGCGCCTCCTCCTAGTTCCCCGCCATCTTCCATAGTTCAATCTTTTTGCTATTCTAACTGGTATAAGGTGGTATCTCAATGTGGTTTTGATTTGAATTTCCCTGATGGCCAATGATGTTGAACATTTTTCATGTGTCTGCTAGCCATTTGTATGTCTTCATTGGAGAAGTGTCTGTTCATGTCTTCTGCCCATTTTTTGAGATGATTATCTGTTTCTTTGGGTGTTGAGTTTAAGGAGTTCTTTATACATCTTGGATATCAGCCCTATGTCTGTAGTGTCATTTGCAAATATGTTCTCCCATTCCGTGGGTTGCCTCTTTGTTTTGTTGACTGTTTCCTTTGCTGTGCAGAAGCTTTTGAATTTGATGAAGTCCCAAAAATTCATCTTCACTTTTGTTTCCTTCGCCTTTGGAGACATATTTTGAAAGAAGCTGCTGTGGCTGATGTCGAAGCAGTTATTGCCTATGTTCTCCTCCAGGATTTTGGTTGATTCCTGTCTCACGTTGAGATCTTTCGTCCATTTTGAGCTTATCTCTCTGTATGGTGTAAGAGAATGGTCGAGTTTCATTCTTCTATAATAGCTGTCCCATTTTCCTAGCACTGTTTATTGAAGAGACTGTCTTTTTTCCATTGGATATTTTTTCCTGCTTTGTTGAAGATTATTTGACCATAGAGTTGAGGATCCATATCTGGGATCTCTATTCTTTTCCATTGGTCTATGTGTTTGGTTTTGTGTCATTACCACACTGTCTTCAACCCCACTATTTCATCCAATTATTGCCTGAAATAAGATCTCTGGGTGATTTTCTATCTGTTCTAGGTAGTACAAACATGGCAACTTTTATCTGACCATCTGTATGGCTAAAGATAACTTGTCTCTGAACCATTCTCTTCCTATATATATTTATAATAATGAAAAAGAAAAGAGTGTCATCAATAAAAATTCCATTAAGAAAGGGGATAATAGGAAGCACACAGTGGTCAGTAGTTCACAACCGGTATCAAATTTTATTGGTGAGAAATCACAGATTCCTTGACAGGCAATAAAGTAAACTCCTTGACTAGTCAGTCTGGCAGCTGTTAGTTTAAATCTCTAAAGTATCTTCTTTGTCACTGTCCTGTATAACCATATCTAAGATAGGTTTTCAAGTGGTTGCCCTTCTCAGGGGTTCCACAGTTTTGTAATCTACTTCATATTGGTTTGACTTAGGGAGGAAGGTATGAGAATTGCTTAGAAGGTAAAAACCATCAGAAGTAGTTGCCAGCTTCCCTCAAATGCCCTCAAAAACATATCAAGCCTCTGGGCTGTTTTCTTCAGATCAATTCCTAGGAGTAAACACAGCCAAAGAATATTTCTTGAAATAATTTTTAGGCTTGGAGATCTTCATCTCTTAGCTACTGAACTCTCATAAAAGATTTGAAGCAATTCTAGAAATAGTCTTAGGTGAGGAGGTACTGCCCTTAATCCCTACAAAATTCCAAAATATGGAACTCTTTGTCAATTTAGACTGTGAGCTAAAGCCAGAATACTTCTGAACCTAAGCTGTATTTTGTTGCCCTCTCTGCTCTCATGCTGAGGAGTACTAATCTGAGTTCACCCCCCTTCTCTAGGATCCTTCTGAAAAGCCACAAAAAGTAACCAACACATGACAATATTCTAAGTTTTTCCTAACACTGCAGCTTCAGAGACACATAGTCAGCCTTCCAAGAAGCAGCAGGCACAAGTTAATCAAAGCTTTGCTATCATAAAACAAAGGTTAGAACCTTCACCCCCCAATTTTCCCCCAAAATAAGCCTGGAGGTAGGCAGTCCAAGATTGGATTTACTGTCCAACAATGTTTCAAACTCTCATGATCTGTCTCCTCCATAATCCTCCGTTTGTTTGGAATCACATTTTCAGCCTCATACTTGTCATCTCATGATTACAAGACGGCTCCTACATCTCCCAGCTTCATATCTGCATTCAAGGCACAAAGAAAGTAGAAAGAGGAGAGTACCAACCACCTATGGTCCCTTTATCAGGAAAACAAAAGCCTTCCCTAAAGTCAATAGACTTGTCTTCAGGATCACTGGCAAAATGGAATGGGATTGTCATGACTGGCTTTAACCAAGGTTTTTTGCTTAAAGCTGAGCAACAGGGAATGGGTATTAGTAAGGTCACTAAGAATAACTGCCACACATAGATATTTATAGATATAAGAGAACATTTGACACGTAGAAACCAATCTCTATTTGGTGAAATTTCAGGCACTATAACAGAAGGGGGGAAAGCCCCTCAGGCAGTGCTATAAAAGTACATTTTAGGTCAGGAGATCCCTACTCATCCTACCTAGGAGTTCCATCTCTCGAATTAGCACCCTTTAGCAACTCCTGTTTTTCACAGACTTTCTCTTCCTTCATTTCTGAACCCACAGATTCTCTAAATACCCACGTTTTATTAACAACTGTTTCTATGGCAGCAGAGCCCCTTGTGGGGTTGGGGGGGACAGGGATGGAGGCTATTTATAAGTTAAGGACTGCCAGTTCATGCCAATTGCAGCTATCATTGATGATATCCTTGAGGAATTTCTGAAATAGACAAATAGTGTGGGGGGAAAAAAACAACCATGAGATATTTATGTTGCCTGTTGTTCACCAAGAAACCTCTTGATTATAATTTGATTTCCCATCTAGGTCCACAACCTGAAAGAAAATACATTGATCCTCCTGGTATGACTGGTTTGTGTGACAGTTTTATCTCATTGTAAATTAATAAACTTGCATTCTGGCTTTACATATTTGGCTGATAAGATTGTTAGATTAATTTAATCTTCTCTGGGACACTTAATGACCAGACCAGGTTTCTAAGACCACAAAACTGAGTGAAATCCTGGTTAATTCACTAACTAAGGTTATACCACTCAATGTAGTCTTTTGCATTACAGCAACTGGCCTAACCAAGGCAAGAGCCCTTCACATCACTAAGTATATCAGTACGAATTTGTCTAAGACATAGAGAAGCTATATGTCAATTTTCAATCTAAGGAGCAGTGCACAAAAGCCACTTTTTTGACTGAAACTGTGCCACCTATCAATATACTCAAGTCACCAACGGATCAAGAATAATAGTTTCCAAGCAACCCAGAACTCACAATTTTTATATATAAAAAGGTATACATAGTCTGGTGGCGGGGGGGTAAAAGCATGGGCTCTGGAGCCAGAAAGATGGAATGCAAATCCCTGTTCCACATTGGAAAGTTCCACCACAGAGTAAGTGTGTGACATTGGATAAAAAATCTTTGCATCCAGCTTCCTCACCTATACAAGAGAGCTTGGGACAGAATAATAGTGCCTACTTCAAAGAGTTGTCTGAATAGAAAGTGAATGTATACACGTAAAGCACCTGGCAATAAGAAGCCCTCAACAAATGTTAGTTATCCTTACTCTTAACAGGAAAACCTAACTGGTTTTCCTTTTAAGGTTACATTTTTGCAAATAGGAAATGAATGGATAATAAAGATTCATTTTTATATGTAAAATACAAAATAACACAAATTCCCCAAATTAATAATTCATCAAGAGTCACGGTTTTGAAGCTGGCTGGTGAGTGATTTGAAGAACTCTTTTAAGCTACTGCCACATGGCAATAGCAAACTTTCCATTCTTTACTGCCAAGAATAGTCTTGAATTATGAAGGTCTCCTACAAAATGCTACTGCTCTACACAGAGATGTAAAGAAGTTAAAGATCATTGCTTCTCAAACTTACTGACCCCTTAGTGTTGTCCCAGGCATCCTGGTCTTCCTAGAGGTGTCCTGTCCTTGAAGACCAGAACTCTACAATCAACATCCAGATTTAAGGCTCTGAACACTGTCCTAGGAAAACTTTTCTTGAAATAAAGGGTTAGTCAGTCTGGTGACTTTTCACATATGTGTGCCCTTTCTTGGTCCTGCTTTTCTCCCTCTTTGATGACTTCCCATTCAGTTTTCCCTACATTCACCTATGATCCTCTGTGCTGTTTGTTATATTCCACATGAGTGAAACTATATAATCATCTTTCTCTGACTGACTGACTTTGCTCAGCATAATGCCCTCCAGTTCTTTTTTTTTATTAAATTTTTAAACGATTTTATTTATTTAACAGAGAGACACACAGTAAGAGAGGGAACATAAGCAGGGGGAGTGGGAGAGGAAGAAGCAGGCTTCCCAATGAGCAGGGAGCTTGATGCAGGGCTCAATCCCAGGACCCTGAGAACATGACCTGAGCTGAAGACAGACGCTTAATGACTGAGCCACTGAGGCACCCCATGCCCTCCAGTCCTATCCATGTTGATGTAAATGGTAAATAGTCATCTTTTCTGATGGCTGAGTAATATTCCATTGTGTATGTGTATCTGTACACAAACCACATCTTTATCCATTTACCTGTCAATGGACATCTTGGCTCTTTCCACAGTTGGGCTATTGTGGACATTGTTACTATAAATGTTTTGGTACAGTGCCTCTTTGGATCACTACATTGATATCTTTGGGGTAAATACCCAGCACAATTGCTGGGTCATAGGGTAGCTCTATTTTCAACTTCTTGAGGAAACTCCATACTGTTTTCCAGAGTAGCTGTACCAGTTTGCATTCCCATCAACAGTTTAAGAGAGTTCCCCTTTCTCCCCATCCTCTCCAACATTTGTTGTTTCCTACCTTGTTAAATCTTTGCCATTCTGACTGGTGTGAGGTGGTATCTCATTGTAGTTTTGAAAATCTTTGATTTTTCTAATGTAAAATCATCCTGCTGCATTTCTACTCTGGATATAGGAAAAGGACAGGCAGCATTCTTAGTATGACAATATCTTACGTACATGAAAAGTATTATCATCCCTTACCCTTTGCTTTTCCAAGCTCAACAACTCAGACTATTTTCCAGACTCCGACTAGTTTCCAAAACTTTAACCTTCATTAGCCTTATTCATATTGTTTTTAAATCATGAAGACCAAACTTAAATTTAACCAGTTTACAGAATTTTGTTATTTTTAATGTTTTTATGGTTCTACCAACTTCTCAAATATTAGAATTGAGACCCAAGCTTCTATAAATTAATACTCACAGAACTTTATATACTGTGGAGTCTACCTTATTGTCTCTTAGTTAAATTAAAACCATGATCTATGGTTATAGTTGACAAATTACAGCTACATGTATGGCACCAAAACATTAGAAAGAATGAGTTAACACTTACCTGATTTGCCATTGAGTAAAAGTTTTTTTTCTACTAGATTGCAGAGTAGAGAAGAAACGGTCTCTCACTTTATAGTTCACGTCTATTTCCTCTGCTTTGATAGAAATCATGGCAGCCATAAAGAAAAATAAAAATGGAAAATAGTTTACATAACAATTTTAGGAACACATGAAGAGAAGGAAAGAAGAATGTTTACAAATTTCATATGAGATTTTTCTTTTACTTGGTGATACTCCTGAGGACTTCATAAGCAGCAGAAATCTTATTTAGTTAATATATTTAATTCTCCCCCCGCCTAACTTTTTTTTTTCCTCCAGGAAAACTACTTATTGTTAAATACATGGCTAAAAGTTGGATTAAGAAGGAAATGGAATTTTATTAAAAGAGTACTGGTTGGGACGCCTGGGTGGCTCAGTTGGTTAAGCAGCTGCCTTCGGCTCAGGTCATGATCCCAGCGTCCTGGGATCGAGTCCCACATCAGGCTCCTTGCTTGGCGGGGAGCCTGCTTCTCCCTCTGTCTCTGCCTGCCATTCTGTCTGCCTGTGCTTGCTCTCTCTCCCTCTCTCTCTAAAAA
>NW_019154115.1:271984-426635 GCF_002288905.1 Enhydra lutris kenyoni
AAGCCTCTGCCTTCAGCTAGGGTCATGGTCCCGGGGTCCTGGGATCGAGTCCCACATCGGGCTCTCTGCTCAATGGGAGCCTGCTTCTTTCTCTCCCTCTGCCTGTCATTTCCTCTGTTTGTGCTCTCTCTCTCTCTGGCAATTAAATAAATAAAATCTTTTAAAAAAAAAAAAAGAGTACTGGTTGCCTAGGTGGCTCAGTTGGTTAAGCATCTCACTCTTGAATTCAGCTCCGGTCATCATCTCTGGGTTGTAGAATTGAGCCCTATGAGGGGCTCATGCTCAGCACAGAGTCTGATAATCCCTCTGCCTCCTCCCTCCACTCACATGCTCTCCCTCTCTCTCCCTCCCTGAAAAATGAAAAAAAAAAAAGAGAGAGAGAGAGAGAGTACTGAATGGAGGAGGAGAATGCCCTTTAAAGCAGGGAGTTTGGATGGGTGGATGGATGGCAAGGAATTATATTTCTTTTTTTTTTATAAAAAAAATATATATAAAATATATAAGAATATATATTTTTTATGAAAAAGAAATATAATTAAAAGTTATTTGGGGGGACACCTGAGTGGCTCAGTCAGTTTGCCTTCAGCTCAGGTCATGATCCCAGGGTCCTGGGGTGGAGCCCCCTGTGGGACAACCGCTCAGCAGGAAGTCTGCTTCTCCCTCTCCCTCTGACTTGCCCCCCTGCTCCCCTGCTCGTGTTCTCACTTGCGGTCCCTCAAATGAATAAAAAGTCTTTTTAAAAGTTTCTTTGTGCGGCACCTGGTGATGTAGTTGGTTCAACATTGGACTCTTGATCTTGGCTCATGATCTCAGGATCCTGAGATAGGGCCTAGCACCTCAGGCTCCATACCCCGTGGGGAGTCTTTCCCCTCTCCCTCAGCTCCCTCGCATATCTCTCTTTCTCTCAAATAAATAATCTTTTTTTAAAAGGTTATTTTTTATATTATGTGTCTACTAAGAAAAAATATTATGGATACAGAGTTAATAAGCACTGTCATTTCAACAAGGTGATAACGGTCATGAGAAAGGAGGAAAAGTGGTATACACTATGACCTATCTTCACCTTTAATAGTTCATTTCCCCCAAAGAGCTTTACCTTACATGGCACTGAGAAGGTCAAGGCAGTGGCTCACAACACCTAAATTACATAAAAGTAGCATATATGAGTAATAGTTTTTATATCAAGCCAATTTTTGGAATGTACAATCAATCCCAAAGATGTTTATGGTCTTTCTGTAGTCAAAGAAATAATGAACATAAAAGGTTAAATAGTAGTATAATTTTGCAACTGCAAAACATCAGAAATTTATCTACCTTAAATTCAACCATGCTAGATCTTTATTTTTCTAGTTCATTTCTAGTCTATTAGATAAATGAAAAATCAAATTTTCTTCTTTTACATAAAAAATAATCCTAGAATCATCAAAATTTGTAACTAGAAAGAAATTCTGAGAACTTCTAGATGGAGTAAGTTCAATTTTCTCTAAATAAGGGACATTCACCTAATTGCCTTATTCAAAGTTACAGAATAAATTAATGATGGAACTCTAAAATCCAACATGCTTTTCTCACTGCAAAATGATTTCTCAAACTCACAGAGGCACAGTTGGTATATATATGTGAGTCATTGAGACACTGGGGTTGAACCTGTGCTCTCTGAATCAGAGTAAATCCTCATTCCTCCACTTATTAGCTGTATGATCTTAAACAAGTTACTTAATCCCTTTGTGTCTCAGTTCTTTCTCTATAAAATGAGGTAATTCTACCTTCCCATTAGGGTTGTTCATACAAAATTAATACATATAAAGCACACAGAATGGTATCTGAGACATAACATTTAATAAATGTCAGCAACTACTAGGATTCCATAGACATGTGCTTGCTAACTTTTAAAATAGCCCAATTTTACTAGAATTTGAATATTGGATCATTTTCATGTTTAAAAAAATGTATGTATGTGTATATAGATATAGATATATTCAATACTATTGCATTTCAGCACATGAATTATGTAGCCAAAAGTACAGTTTCCTCATGAAGGACAAGTAAAATTCTAAATACTAAGCTTACAGTAAAGCTCACTTAATTTAAATACCATTCACTTTGTGAACATTTTAGCCCAGTGGTATATTCAGAATATGACACAGAGAGGGGTAGCATTTTTAATGCCCCTTCCCCCATGTGACAAAATTTCAAGTAATGATCATGAAATGAAACAAATAATAATAGCCAGGATAGAAGGTTGTGAAAATTCTTTTTTCTCTTTAGATTTTATTTATTTTTTTGAGAGCAAGAGTGAATGAGCAAGCTCGAGCGGGAGGAGGGGTGGAGGGAGGGAACGTCAGGGGGATTCCACGCTGAATGTGGTGACCAACTCCGGGCTTGATCTCACAACTCTGAGGTCATGACCTAAGCCAAAATCAAGAGTTAGACGCTTAGCCAACTAAGCCACCCAGGCGCCCCCAGATTGTGAAGATTCTTTTATTCAACTCCATCTATATGCCAATATAAAATAAATATTAACCAAAAAAAAGAGTAGTGGAATTAACGTTTTTGAAGAAAGGAAAAACTTAAACCTACATATTGGTCTATTGAAGTGGTAAATAAAAACAATACACCTCCTATTCTCTTGATTTGTTCTTCAATTTTGAAGCAAATATTTACAAAAAGAATAAATTTCAACGTTAAAAATATTTGATTCAGTTCTTTAAAAGAATAGTTTCACAAATGAACTAAAATTTGTACTTACCAACCAGAAAAAATACACCTCAAAGTTTGCACTTTGTCTCACTCTTAAATTTTTCACAGAAATGAAAACTCTTAAAAGTTTTAAGGTCACATACAATAACAACACTGAAGTAATCAGGTTCTGTTTCTTCATCCTTACAAGCACGATGCTACCACTATTTATTAATAATAAAGAATTATTTAAGTGAGGGAAATGGACCAAAGGAGGACATGAACTATGCCCAAAGCTCTGAATTATCCTGAATTTTTACAAGTTTACTTAGGAAAATACCCATATTGATGAGCCTATGTTTATTAAGGCCAACTATATAATGGGGAGTTCTCTGAATTAACTTCCATGCAGAATATATTTATTAAATGATAATTAAAATGTGCTAATTTAAGGTTACATATACATTATTAAAACTTAACAATAACTACAGAAATTGTTTAGAACTTAGATTTTTTTTTTTAATCACCAATGCTGCTTGGAATTTCTGATACATAAAAACTACCAGTAATATGGGGCACCTGGGTGGCTCCATTGTTGG
The DNA here is from genome assembly GCF_002288905.1 of Enhydra lutris kenyoni. Classification (NCBI taxonomy): domain Eukaryota; kingdom Metazoa; phylum Chordata; class Mammalia; order Carnivora; family Mustelidae; genus Enhydra; species Enhydra lutris. Next base: position 275,263 of record NW_019154115.1, read on the forward strand.
GCATCTGCCTTCAGCTCAGGTCATGATCCCAGGGTCCTGGGATCCAGTCCCACATCGGGTTCTCTGCTCAGTGGGAAGCCTGCTTCTCCATCTCCCACTCCCCTGTTTATGTTCCTTCTTTTGCTATGTCTCTATCAAATAAATAAATAAAATCTTTTAAAAAAAAAAACTGCCAGTAATAAAAAGCACAGAGACTTTGAGTGGGTTTATTACCATTTAAATTTTCTAAGGACAATGAGAATTATTATTGTCTACACTCAATGATGTTCTTATTGTCCCATTCTTGGTATTTCACTGCTCAGAGTGAAATCTGTCATTGAAGTACCATCTGTAAAGATGGGGTTGTTGCCTTAAGTATATTTAACCTACTTCAAGAAAAACTTTTTAACATGAATATTAACTGAGGACCTACTGAGTACATGGTAGTATGTTTTGTGTTTCACCCACACATGAACTTGGCTAACTTAAAGTCAATCATATTTATTCATTAAAGCCATTTCAGCAGGATTTTTAAAAAGATTTTATTTATTCATTTTAGAGAGAGAGAGAGAGCATGAGCTCCAGAGTGGGGAGAAATAGAGGGAGAGGGCCCACCAAACTGCTAAGCCTGACACAGGACTTAATCCCACAACCCTGAGATCATGACCTGAGCTGAAATCAAGAGTCAGCCACTCAACCAACTGAGCCATCCAGGTGCCCCTCAGCAGGATTTTTTTAAAAGCTGTTTTGTTAGCACTTATCGTGTGTATATATGTAAATGTTTAAATAAGTATGACACAAAGTCATGCATATTCCATTTTTCAGGATTCTCACTAACTCAGATTGGCCTTCTCCCTTGTGTTCTAGGTAAATAAGGTTGTATTCTAAATCAACACTTAGAAAAGTTTTTAAATTATTAACAGATACATAAACATTAACAATTTAAGATCTCTTGCTATTAAATTTCACAAATCATGTGGGTGTCAGATTCATATGTTCTATTTTTACAAGCAACAACCTCAAGAGAACAAATTTTAACTCTGATATCAATCTTTTTCAGACATTCACAAGATCCACATAATCTCGAATCTGCCTTCTCATAATCTTGTAGCTACACACATGCACAAATTTTCTGATTATGTGATTCTGGTACTCTTTAAATTTTTTTTTTTTTTTTTTTTTTATTTGACAGACAGATCACAACTAGGCAGAGGGGCAGGCAGAGAGAGAGGAAGGGAAGCAGGCTCTCCGCTGAGCAGAGAGCCCGACGCGGGGCTCGATCCCAGGACCCTGGGATCATGACCTGAGCCGAAGGCAGAGGCTTTAACCCACTGAGCCACCCAGGCGCCCCTGATTCTGGTACTCTTGAAAAGACAGTCTTTTTAACTTAAAGAAAATCTGGGATGCCTGGCTAGCTCAGTTGTTAGAGCATACGACTCTTGATCTTGGGATTATGAGTTCAAATCCCACATTGGGTGTAGAGTTCACTTAAAAAAAAATCTGACTTACCTCAAAACATGTTTTGGGGTGGGATATGATGCCAAGGACAGCCACGTTAGAAGCAGGTATATCTGGCAAGAAAGTGACATAGAAGGCTTAAACCCAGTTAATTTCTTCCACTCCTGCTTTATTTTTTTTTTTCTATTGCTGTGGAATAGCAATTTTCCTATTGCATGGAACTCCCTCACCCACAAAATTCCCTCTGGTTAGTCACCTGGTCTTCAGAAAGAGTACCTGCTCTGTTTATAATTCCAGTATTCCCTGACCTCTCCTATTGATAAGAATCCTGGGGCAGTTAAAAATAAAAAATCACATGCCACTCTCCTATAGATTCAATTTTAATTTGCTTGAGGTAAGGCTCCAGAATCTTGTTTTAAAAAAGAGTCCCCAAGTGATTCTTACAGGCAAGTTTAAGAACAAGCTAGATGCCTGCCAGAGCTCTTCACAGTTCCTCTAAACTGATCAACCTCAAGGGCTGGTCCTCCGCTGGGTGTCGGGGGTGTTTGAAAACAAGAGCAGGACCAGTTTGGAGAAAGCTGAATGCCACCCTATCTACCTGTTTTCAATACCCTAAATTTACCTAATTTAATTTTGAGAATGTGCTGTGAAGTAGAATACCACCAGGGGGCAGCATAGAGACGACAAATTATACACATTTGGGGGGTTTTTTTGTTTTTGTTTTTAAACTTCACCACATAAAATGGTCACATGTACGTTTTAGGTGAACTCAGACTACCAAAAAAGGGGGTTGGGGCTTTACACTTAGAAGATACAGGTAAAAGATGTTCCACATAATTTCTACATTTTTTTTTCTCTTACTGGCTGTCTTTACGGCAACCATTGTAGACAAAAAAGTTCCCCTGAAGTAGCATTGCTCATGGAACCAAAAATAGTATTGGACTACAAAGACTCCAGGTAAACCATAGTGATCTTCCAGTTCATCTGTAGTTTCAACTAGCATTGGAACTGGGTGCTTTTCAATGGTGTTATCAACACTTTAGAGTTCTCTAAATGGGGTAAAAGTGGATAACAGTGTGATCCAACTTTGTCAAGGCTTTTTTGTTTTTGTTTTTACACTTTTTTAAAAAGTAATATTTTATTTCTTTATTTATTTGACAGAGAGAGAGAACTCAAGTAGGCAGAGGGAAAAGCAGGCTCTCCGCAGAGCAGGGAGTCCAATGTGGGACTCGATCCCAAAGGGAGATGCTTAACTGACTGAGCCACCCAGGCACCCCACTTTTTTCAAGTATAACTGAAATGCTGCCAACACTTGTCAGAAAACTATACTCCCCACACACACCCATGTCATCCATACTCCCAAATTTTCTTGACCCATCCAATCACTTTTTCCCTTCCAGTCCACATTTCTTCCTTCTGGAAATGTTAAAGAAAGATCCTCTGGCAACCCAGGTAGCTTCTACAAAGATCACTTCCAAGGGCTTTTCTCCCTCTGAAATTCCACCATTAGCATAAGGAAGCACTGAAATCTGAGGGATGACGTGAAGAAAGTTAACCTATTCCCAGCTTGTCAAATTAGATACGCATGCCCTACCTAAGATATTTCTCGGTCTCAGAAAAGCATGATCCAGGCTCTGGGGCAATTCCATGACTTAAGTTTGGAAGTTTTTCAATTCCACAACTTCCACCTTTTAGCTAGAAAAGCAGAAGGGGAGGAGGAGGCAAGAATGACAAACGGGCTCCAGGGTGGCTCAGTCCTTAAGCAACTGCCTTCCAGCTCAAGTCAGGACCCCAGGGCCCTGGGATCCAGTCCCCCATACCTGGCTCTGCCAGGAGCCTGCTTCTCCCTCTCCCTGCTTGCTTTCCCTGCTATGCTCTCACTCTCTGTCAAATAAATAAAATCCTGAGGCACCTGGGTTGCTCAGTCCACTAGGCAGCTGCCTTCAGCTCGGGTCATGATCCCAGGGTCCTGGGATAGAGCCTCACATCAGGCTCCTTGCTCAGTGGGGAGCCTGCTTCTCCCCAGCCTGCCATTCCCCCTGCTTGTGCCTGGTCGGTCTCTCTCTCTCTCTCCCTCGCTCTCTCTGTGTTAAATAAATAAGTAAAATCTTTTAAAAATTATGTAAATACAAATAAATAAAATCTTAGAAAAGAATGACAGAAACATTCCTGGGAGGCCAAATGGGCCTAAGCAAAAACAAAATACCTTCAGAAGAGGTAGGAGAACTGGAAATCAAGTTTCTCTGCAGAGCCAGAGGCTACACTGGACTAAGTGTTCTAGAAAGGAGCGTTTCCAAACTTTTCAAATATCTTAACAAAAATGTCAGGACCTCACGGCTGTATTTTCAGCATGAACTGGTGGAGACTGAAAATAAAAGCTATGAGTTCAGAAACTGCCTTAGTGACCGTGTTCCACTACTCACGGCAGTACTTGCAGACATTAGAGTTGTACATATACATGTGTGGGGACTCTTCCAATCTGCAGAGAATATTTGTGGGTACATCCAGAATCCTCACCTACTCCACTGACCCCACCCGCTAACCCAGAAACATAGTACTATAACAGACACGTGCTATAACAGACACTCTCAGCGAGGCTGATACCATCGCCAAGGGGAGAAATCTTACTACTCGTATAAAGCACAACTACACATAACGTCCATAAACAGCTATACACTTTATCCCTGATATCTGAACCTCACGGCGGTGGGAGGGGAAGGAGGTGAAGGGGCGGCGGTGATTCGTGACCAAAATGTCTGAAAAGCTCTCCTAAGAGGCCGATAACGGAAGGTGGGGGGAAGGTGGAGAAACACTGTCCTGCAGGGGTCCTGGGCTGAGACTATCAAATGAAGGTCCTGAGAGGCATTTTCCTCCCAAGACAGCACACGGAGGGTCAGTGGTCTCTGATTCTGTCAAGATCTGGGCCAGAGAGCGGTGTTTCCCTGCCATTCGCTGCCTAAAAGGATGCCCTGTGCCGACCTAAGGAAAAACTGGCAAAGAGCTCTGCAAACTGCAAAGCCCGGCACTAAAGCCGGAGGAGGCTTCTTTGTCAGCAACTGTAGGAAACCCTAGCGGGGCCCTCTGGGCCTCCGCACTTGTTGCTTCCCCGGGACGCCCGTCCGCCTCCACCTCACACCTTCTCTTTGTAAAACCCTCCTCTCCACTTGAGCACATGCGGGCCCTCTGACTGGGCCGCGCGACCCCCTCACCCACGCCATGACGCGGGCGCGCTGTGTTGGAGCCCTGCTGGCGGCGCAGCCTCCGCCCCCGGCCCGGCTCCAGCCGCGGGTGGGACCAGCCCAAGCCGCGGTTTCCTAGACAGCCGCGCCGCCGCTCGGTAGCCGCCACAGCAAGCACTCGCGGGTGAACCGCGTTAGGCAAGGGCGCAGGCGCCGACCGGCGAGCTGCTGGAGCGAGGCCGCGCACGCGCGCCCCCGAGCGCGGTGGGCGGAGGAGCCCAGGGAGCGGCAGAGCCGCGAGGGGGCGGGGGGAGGGGGGACTGGACAGGGGAGCCCCGGGAGCGCGAGCTGCAACCGGCGCCAATGCAGAGCCTAGCGAATCCCGAGCCCAGGTAGCAGGTATGTGTCTTCGAAGCCGGCCGTGGCCAGGGCTTCCCCGCCTCTATGTCGGGGTCCTGTGGCCAGGGCGGGGGTGGGGGCCGGTCAAGGTTTGCAGGGTGCGCGTCCGGGAGGGCTGGGATCTTACCACTGACCTTCATCCTGGCTCGCTGAAGGAAGCAAGAGGAGGGTGCGTGGGGAAATCCAGGGCTTCAGCTCCAGCCTGGGGAATCTGCTTCTTGTCACATGCTTCTTATTTATTTTTGCAAACTGCTCTGGTTGGGGTCCAGCTGCAGATGCTTTAGCTCCCATTCTTGCCTCCGTGTGCCATCTTGCATTTATTAATAAAACATGCAAGCTGGGGTGTGGAGGGGGGAGGTGGATTGCTGCTGGGGGGAATCCCATTGCAGTATGGGTTGAGTGGCGCCTATTTTCAGTGTTCAGGCATGGTACTGAAGTGGAAATTCCACACCCTGGGCATTTGTGGCTTGCTTGGTCGTGAGCACTTACTAGTGGGCTTCCCTCATTTGTCTGGAGGCTCTCCAGCGGCAGGTTGGGCTGTCAGGAAAGCATGGTGGTCTTTCAGTATCAGGCCAGAATCCCCTTCAGGGGACAGGTGCATACAGTACCCTGCTTGCTAACTTGCCAAGGACGCTTAAACCCAGAACATCGTTTCCCGTGATTGCTGAGAGGAGGCCTTGAACAGAATCCTCCAGACTTGCATACTCAAACTCATTAAGGGTTTGCATTTGAAGATGACTAAAGCTTGCCACCTGTTGGAAGTCAGACCCCATGAAATCCTCCATAATCTAGCCCATCAATCCCTGTTTCAGTCACTAATACATAGCAACAGGCCCATCCTGGTTCTTCCTATCTTCTTTAATATTGCTTGTCATTTCTTTTAAAATTTAATCCATGATTTGATGTTCCATATGTTATAAATTACATTATTTGTATAACATCAACAAAATTTGTATAACATCGTGTCGTAAAGACTGAATTTCTTTTCAGTGTCCAGGTTACCGACTTCCTAGCTTTTCACCTTGCTTCAAGCAGCAGTCCAAAAAGTGGAATATATGTAACTGATTACCTTTCTCTGCACCCCCCCACCATGCCATGGTAAGAAGACTAGTACAAGCTGGAAGCATAAAATGGAAATGTGTATCACAACACATTGGGGTATGGCGGCAGAACTAAGTGCTTGTAAACTATAGTCAGTGTGCCACATCTAATCATGAGGACACATTCTTGAATGCTCATATGTGCCAGGTACTGAGCTAAAGGGTACTTGTGCATGATCTCGTTTAATCTTCACAACAAACTTATTATCTCCATGTTGAAGGTGAGGAAGGTGAGACTAAGAAAGGTCAGCTAACTTGCCCAAGGTCACACAGCCCAGAATCAGAATAAGGATGCAAACTCAAGTGTATCTGATTGCTGGGGGTGGAGGGACATTGGGAGGAAACTTTATCCCTGGTGCTGCCCCTGCATCTATATTTTAATTAAGATCAAGTTTCTGCATGAGCATACATGCTTGGATCTGATGTTCCATTTCATAGATTCCACATCCCTCTTTGTGGACTTTTAGAAATGGAATCGGCTGTTTTAGAATGGGTCTGTATGGAATTTTTTGAGGTGGCACTGAGCCTATGAAAAATGGTGTCCTAGACACGCTTCCATTTAACTTTCTCAAACAAGCAGTTAAGCTCAAAAAAAGTTGTTTCCCTTCAGATTTAAATTCATAAAATGTATGTGCATCAGATAGAATGAATCACTCATGTTTTTCATTCTTGCATCCCACTCCAGTCTTCTTGCCACCCTGCACACTGGCTTCTGGTGTCAGTGCCAGTCATAAGAACAACGTTGTCTAACACACTCCTATGTGAGTGCCTTGATGGGGTGAAGGAATGCAGACCAGTCATGGCCCATAATCCAGTCTCCATGATAGTAGCAGTTATTCACTTGAAAATCTTAGAATCCGTGCATTCAAGTATGGATGTCTACTTCATCTGGTTCTACAAGTGCATTATCATAATGCAAATATTGGATTTTGCTCCACATTCCAGTAGTTCTCATAAACTTAGAAATTGCTATAGTTGCATCTTCAATGGAAAATCCACTCAATGGGGCTACAGACTTTTGTATTCAGGACATGTATTTATAACGGTAATGAGAAAGGTAAAGGTAGATATAAGGGATTACTTGAAATATCCCATGGAAATTAACAGCTTTGAATTATAAATTGATGGCTAATATTAAGTAGGAAATATAAGACTCTCTTATAAATTCTGTAAGCTCTATATTTTTTCCTTGGGCAATACGACTGGTTTTAGAACACCATGCTCTTACTTTTTTCATTATACTTTGTTGTGTTGACAGTAAAGCAATTTGCATAGCCATTTTGCCTCATGGAAAACACTGGGTTTTAGAAGAGCATATTCCCCAGTGCTATAGAAATGCTGAGATGGAGACTTTCCACCCTGAGGATTTCCAGTCTATGATCAGGTAAACTCAAGAGGAGTCCTGATGTTACTGGTGAAACAGCAGAAAGCAAAGAGAGGTATTGCTTGATTTCTGGACAGGATCTCGGTTGTCCTATGTAGACCATCACTATTTTCTTCAGTCAGAAATCTCTTAGTTAAAAAGCATCCAAGAAGTAGAAGTCTACTCTATTCCATTCAAGCAAAATTGTATTTAATGCAAAGCTGAGTATCCTTTTGGGTGCAATGGTCAATATGAGGCATGTAAAAATATTTCTGGGCTACATTTTTTTTTCTTGAATCATATATCTAAACTGGGAAAAGCCGTATGGTCAACTATGGATGCTGAAGCATTATTTTTTCCCCTCACCAAGTGTCTTTTGGGGTTTTTTGGAGGTGAGGAAAACAACTAAAATTTTTCCAGGCTATGGGTAGCATGCATTGCAACGAACGATTGTAATGCACATTTTAATGCATCCTTGAGTAAGACACTGGGAACTGGCTTATGTGTCTCTCTTTGACCGACCTCGTAAGCTACTTAGTTGTGAAATGTGTTTTTGTTATAGTATGCTTAACTTATTCTTTAAAAAGAGATGTGTTTTTTTTCAGTGTCAACAATCTTGAATCATAAAAGGAGTTCAGTCAGCTTACTTCAAGATACTTTATCTTCATGGGTCTCTTTTTCTTTCCTTAGTGGCAGCTATTGCAAGAGTTTTAATTTTATTAAGAAAATGGTTCACAATCCATGAGTTAATCCATCCCCTTTCCAAATGGGACCAGAGTTCACAGTTGCTGTCCAGGCACACTCCCATAGGACCTTCATCTGTGAACCCTGTAACTCCTTTTGGCCTTATTTGCACCCAGTTTCCCCACAAAGAAGGTGTAAGGATTCCTAAAGTCAGGTCCCATGAGACAGACCTTGCTTGGGTAAGTGAGGTAGAATAGTGGCTACTTGATACTGATCTAGGAGGATCAGGGAATCACTTCTCCTGCAGCAACATTAGCCTATATTGTGATTTCTACTTGTAAAGATAGTATGTACCCATTGTAAAATGCTTAAGCATTACATAAATATAGAAGGTAGGAGGTCCATGGCTAGAATCTTTAGTCATCTTAATAGCAATAGTCAGTAAATAGTTTGCTGTGAAGTCTATATTTTTTTAAGTTTTAATATCTTTTTTTAAGATTTTATTTGTCAGAGAGAGAGAGAAAGAGAGAGAGAGAGAGCACAGGCAGAGTGAGAGGCAGAGGCAGAGGGAGAAGCAGGCTCCCTGCTGAGCAAGGAGCCTAATGTGGGACTCAATCCCAAGACATTGGGATCATGACCCGAGCCGAAGGCAGCCGCTCAACCAACTGAGCCACCTAGGTGTCCCTGAAGTCTATATTTTTTAATGTGGATACTGAAATGTTACTGTTTGCCAATAATACTATGCATGGATGTATATGGTTTGCAGGGTTTTTTTTCTTTTTCTTCCATAGAGTTAATCATCTTGCTCCCTTAGAGGACCGTGAATGGCATACATTTTATTCAGCCACAGTGGGAACTAGATGAGAGGAGCCCTGTAACCAGGGGAAGAGGCAAGGGACTAATGTGTGGTGGGTAGGAACTAGGCATGATCCATGTCCCATGATAGGTGTTTTTACATTCTGTATCTCATTTAACCCTTTGCAATTACCCTTCATGTTTAACTATGTATAGATGAGGAGAGACAGAGTCCAAGGTCCATGAGATTTAAGGCGCCAAGCTAAGATTCAAGCCCAGATCACTGTGGCTCAGATTCAGGGCTTTTTCTTGCAGAATGAAGAGCGCACTGCCTCTGCCCTTCCACACTGACCTCCTAGCTGTTCCCCTGCCTCAGAGCCTTCACACTAGTGGTTTTCTCTCCTGGAATGCTCATCCCACAGACAACTGCTTTGTTTTCTCCCTTGAACCTCCTTTTGGCTTTGCTCAAAGTCTGACTACTCCTTTATAAAACTAAGCACTCTCCCAAAAGCATTCTTTGCCTTCCTCTCTGCTTTGTTTTCATTCATAGTCCCTCTCCTAGTTTACCCTATAAGTTGGTTATTTTATTTACTGTCCATTTCCCCAGAGAATGAATGCTCCAGAGCACGGGGATTTTGTCTCTTTTGTTCACTTCAGTCCAGAACCTTGATGTTGTGGAAAAGAACTGACAAGTCACTGTGGCAATCTTGAATCTTTTTAGCCTCCTACCCTCCTTGTTTTTGTTAACCCTTACACTTCCCCATAGTGAGCAGTGAAACTCTAAAATGCAAAGACTCTATGTGCATGTTTGGGGGAATAACAGGGGAAGTAGAGAGGAATCAGGAGGGATCTTGTCTTAGATGAGTGTCAGGAAGAGAGAAACCTCCTCCCTGGTAGACAAAGGAGGATAGAAAGAAAGTCACCTGAGGGCTGAGGTGTGGCACAAGGCAGCTAAAAGTACATGGTGGGGAGGGGGGGTGGGAATGGCCGGGAACGAAGAGGAGACCTGTTCAGGTTCCCCTTTATTTGGCATACATACTTTTGTTGAAGACATCCAAAGGAGAAGACACCAGATTCCACCAACTTTCCTAGTGGCCTACGTTACTAGAAAGGAAAAAGAATCTATGGACATTCACACAGGTAGGTTAATCACTGCACTACCAGCATCAAACTGTTGCACTTTTTTAAAGATTAAATACCTGTTGGTATCTTTCCTGTTTAAGCCAGAGTGTGAGAGTTCATTGCCAAAGCACTTAGCTCGCAAGTCTGAGTTTTGGCAGGAAGCATGTTCCAGCAGCATCACAGCCTGAGATTCTTTTGGCCCAAGCAGTCCCAGACTCCTGGTTACCTCTCATACATCTTTTGTTTGCAGGAGTTCTTGGGCCCAAGCAAAATGATGGGTATGGGGGGAAGAATTCTAAAAGACTTAGAACACTTTAGAGTTGAGTACACTGGGGTGCTGGACAGAGTTCATGGTTATAGGATAATGTCGGTGAAACTGCTCCTCAGCCACAGGAAGCCCTCCTTCTCCTCCTCCTCACCTTCTCCTCAGTGGCTTTAATTGCTGCCCTAGGCAGTCTGAATTACCCGCTTGTAGAGAATTCCCCTTCCAAAAAAATGTAGCCTCCCTAAAACTGCTTTTGATTTGTCATGAAAAGTACTCAGTAGCTAGAGCAGGGGCTGATAACTCAAGTTCCCACAGCTCATTAAAGCAAAGAATTTTAATAAGTATTCTGCCCTTTGCAGCCCAGGTTTTGGGAAGTCCAGGCTGCAATCAGGCAGCTGTTCTCGGGATTTCTGTCTAAAACCATAACACACACATTGCTTTTGGCTGCTCTCTCTTGGCTCAGAACAGGTCAAAATGAATTCTTTCATCTGTGATTTCCTCATGGTCTCCTACCTTAGTTTCCAAACTGCCGTCAGGCCCTGCCAATACAGTATATAAGGTCAAGAGGTCAAGTAACTTTCTCCATAACAATGCCCCTCGGACAGTTAAATCTTTGCATTGTACCTCAATTTGATGCAGTGTTTTTAATGAACAATTTCAGTGACGCTTGCTAATTCTCCTTTAACCATGCCTGCTGAAATGTGTTAGTCTTGCCCTTCCAAACAGAGGTGAAATATGTATAGTCCCTCAAGTAAAGAAAGTGTTCCACTGTTTGGGGGCATAGTCTCAAAAGAAAAAATTTCTTTCCTGGTGCTCTCTCTGCTGTCAGTCCTCCCATAATGTCCTACAAGGAACCACTGTCCCTACCCCTCTACTGAAACAGAACTCTTAAAGGTCACAGTGATTGCCTAATCACAGATCTAATGGCTGTTTCTCAGATTTCGTTCCTGATGGCTCAGCAACATCTGAGCCTATCGACTTCTTCTACTCCTTGAAATGCTCTGTTGGCAGCGCCCTCCCAAAGGTGTCTGGTCTATTCATCTGCTTTCATCATTCCTATCCTATCGAGAGGTGGTCTGGAGAAGTGGTTAAGAGTGTGGACTCTGGGCTTTATGGGTTTGAATCCTGGCTCTAATACTTGCTAACTGTGTGACTTGAGTTATTTAACCCCCCTGAGCCTCAGTCTCTTCATCTGTAAAATGGGAGGAAGAGTAGCTAAGTCATAGGGCTGTCAGGAAGAAATTAAATGAATGTGCCTTGTAAAGAGTAAGCACTTAGTAAATGTGGTCTTTCATCACTATAACTTCCTGTTTGGATACCTTCAGAGGCTCCCTTGTTCTCTGCAGGATAAAACCTTAACTTTAACTCTTAACTAGCTTACTTACTGCCCACAGCCTTTCCTAGTGTGTGCCCACCTCCAAGCCCTTATCCATGCAGTCTGCACTTGAGGACCACCTTCACCCCTTCCAGCTCTGCCCCTCCTTCCCTGGCCAGAGGAGGGAGAGCACTGAGGGCTGCGCTTACCTGCTTCAAGGCCCTGAGCACAGGCCATGTGTAATGGAAGCCATCCTCTCTTAGGCACTGAACCTCTCTCTCTCATGCAAATTATAAATTACTTAAGGACACCAGCTGTGATTTATACTTTTTCAAAATATCCTTCTCAGCACTTAGCGTTATATACATACAGGAATTTAACTTCTTTCTTCTAACTGCCAAAACATGATAGTTTTTCTTGGTCCTTCCAGAATTATTTTTCCTCCTAAACTGAAACTTGTATTGATCAGTCCTAAAGCCTATGTAAGCTTTATATGGGAAAATTGAGTCAACACTACAGGGAGAGTTAACCACATCAGAACCTTTTGGAATGAGGAGGGATATATAGAAATCACTAAAATAATGGGAGCATAGGGAGTAACTTAATTCTTTTTAAAAGGAGTTTGACATATTCCCAACCTGTGAAGCTGTCAGGATTTTCTACAGTGTTTGGGACTTCTTCCTGTCTTGATGCCATCCCTTCCAAGCAAAATGAGTGCCCATTGCATTACTACCCTCCACCCCAGCTGTGATCATAAAAAATGCCTCCAAACATTGCCACATGTCCCATTTGAGACCCATTTGAGACCCACTTGAGACCCACTGCTCTATAGGACCAATCCAGAAAACTCAGTATGTTCCCATTTCATACAATATCAGAATTTGGACAGTGTGGATCAAATGAAGATGACAATTATAATAGACATGAAAAATCAATTTGGATTTGAAATTACTAACATAGAGAAAATTTAGCATCTACTGATCTTTGGTACATAACCCCATTGTACATTGGAAATGTGGTTAAGTAGAAAATGCATTGAATACATCTAGCCTACCCCTGGACATCATTGTTTACTGCAGCCCACCTTAAACATGCTTAAAATACTGACCTTAGCCTACAGTTGGGTAAGATTGTCTAATGCAAAACCTATTTTATAAGGCAGTGTGGACTATCTCATGTAATTTATTGAATACTGTAGGTGAACAAAGTACTGGTTGAATGGGTACCGAATGGTTGTAAACGTGTTGGTTGTTTCCCCTGGCGGTCTTGTGGCTGACTGGGAGCTGCCACTCACAGCTGCTGCCCAGCAGCAGGAAATATCATCCTGCATATCACTAGCCTGGGAAAAGAGCCAAATTCAAAATCCGAAGTATGGTTTCTACTGAATGCATACTGCTTTTGCACCATCATGAAATCAAAAGATCATGGGCTGAGCCATTACAATTGGGGGACCCTCTGTATAAGCAGTTATGGATTCTATCATGAATAAGGAGAAGTAAACCAATAAAGTAGTTACAGAAATTCAGACCTCTTCCTCCTATAGGACTTGGGTCTAAAGACGATAACTCCAAAGCAGTGCTCCAGTCATTCTCCAATCATAGAATATTTTTGTTGCAATTGTATTTAAGTGCCCAAACTACTTTTCTACTTTTGACAATAAGTATATTAAGTCAAAAAATAATGACTGGAGAACTCTTAGTTGATCACCATTGGAGGGAATTACGTTTGAGCTGAGGGAAGCTGACTCTCCCTAGCAGAGGCTGCTTCTGACCCCAAAGCTGCCCTGAGACAGCACATCAGGTGCTTCAGGGGTGAAGTAGGAATGACTAGGGACTTTGTGCTTTGGTGAATGGCCCCGCTTGCTCAGGATCCTTTGTGCTTGTTAGATAATCGAGCTGTAGACTTCTGATTTAAAGCCCACCTCCAATTGACATTCACCATTACGCTCCATCTAAATATAGAAGTGCAGAATACATGGCATCCCCAAAGGCTGAAAGCAACAGTTAAACGTAGTACATTCTTGGGGGGTGGGAAGCGGAGAAAACATTAAGGCTCCAACCTTGGGAGAGACCTGCTGTGGCCAGAGACCACCTTTCGCCTGTATCTGCCTTTGAAAAGGGAGAGCATACAGACCTTCAAGATGATCCCTGACCAATAGTCTAGAAATAGGCCCTGTGCAGTGTCTTGAATCTGGGAGGCAAAGTAGAATTACTCCTTCTACAGACAATGGTGAACATCTGTGTTCCAGGCTCGTGCCAAGAAACTCCAGTGACCATGATGGCCTGAATTGTGTGCCCCCTCAAATGCATATGTGGAATCCCTAACCTCCAACATGACTGGAGATAAGGTCTTCAGAAGGTACTCAAGGTTAAATGAGGTCATAAGGAAGCCTTCTAAGAAGAGGAAGAGAGGGGCGCCTAGCTGGCTCTGTCAGAAGAGCTTGTGACTCTTGATCTCAGGGTCATGAGTTCAAGCTCCATATTGGATGTAGAGATTACAAAAAGTAGTAATAATGAATTTTTTTTAAAGGGGTAGGAGAATGAAAGATTTCTCTTTCATTCTCTTCACCCTTTGAGGACACAGTAAGAAGGTGGCCATCTGCAAGCTGGGAAGAGGGTTCTGACCAGAATCTGACCATGCTGGTGCCCTCACCTTGGATTTCTAGCCTCCAGAACTGTGAGGGAAAAAAAATCATCGTTGTTTAAGTCATTCTTGTTGTTTAAGTCATTCAGTATGTCTTTGTTTTCACAGCCCCAGCTAACACATTCTGCATCCTTGTACAGACAAAGAAACTGGGCCCAGAGAGGCAAATGACTTGCCCAGGGTCAAGTTACTGGTTAGTGGCAGATCTAGAACACAGACCTAGTTTTTCTGACTAGTCCATTGTACATTCCCCTTTTTGTACGGTCATATAGGCTTCTGTTCATTATCTCTAGAACCTGTGGCTCATTTCTTCTGTGAGTATCAGGGTCCTTATACCTGCCCTATCTCAGGATTGTGGTGAGGATGGATTAGATGGTACAAAAAAGACAATGTAAGTTTCTAAACAGAATATTTTACAGATATAGGTATCACTCAACTCAGATTTTGCCTGATTATCAGGAATCTGTCTGCCTTTGAAAATTGTTTTTTTTAAAACACCTGAAACCTAGTCTTAATTGCTGAAATGAGGTAGTTCTTGAAAGTGTAACCAGAAAGCTCTGCAGTCTAGAGACAAATGTTATAAATAAAGTCATTTCTAGTTGTAACCACATTGAGGCTATTACTTGTTACTCTTCTTTTCCAGAGGTAATATTCTAAATTTTGAAAAGAAGCATCAGATTAAGGCATAAGAATTTCTAGAGTCTAGCCCATACATTATTCTATATAGTAGAAGTGTAACCGTGGACAAGTCACTTCACTCTTCTGAGGCCTGGTGTCCTTTCCTGTCAAATAATGGGATTAGGCTTTGTGGGTTAGGGATCCCAGGATAATTACTCTGAACCATGCAATGCCTTAAGACAGCAGGACAAAATAATTCACCCAGTGATCTCGCTTTACAAATTATACTTCAGTTATAGTTGTTGGAAGAGTCAAGCATAGATGAATGGCATTTGGCAGGAGTACATCTGAAACCCTTAATTATACACTGTAGGCAGCTCTGAAGGTTGGTCTGTGTCAAGGACACCACATTATCCAGTGACACAGTGCAGAGACATTTGGAGTCATTGCAACAGCTTGTTCATCTGTGGCATGATTGGCCTGCATCGGGTAGCATCCACAGTTTGCATTTGAAAATCTGACCTTCTTATACTAGATTAAAAGACCTCCTGTCCAGTTCCTTTGGAAATGAACCCATTAAAATTGATGACACTCAGTGGGGAGTTTGGGGTTCATAGCTGGTGACACATATGGTTTATTACCAGATTTTTATGTAGTTAAATACTATACGAGGTATACGTTGGCTCTCACAAAGTGTATTTCTCTGGTTGGAGCAGGTTGGAGCAAACACTTTAGTTGCACCCAACACCTTTCTGTTTGGCTTCCTTCTTTTTCTGATCATTTTCCTTCACACACTTCAGGAAACTATCTCGGCTCTTAGAGCACTATACATATATAAGTTCTCTTGGCCAGAATCTTGCCCTTAACTTGTTCGTTGATAACAATGCCAACCACATGCTGAGTAACATTGTAGACTCTCCCAGTTTTGCCATGGTAATGTTTGTGGTGTGTTCCTTCTTGAACACTGCCCATCTCCTTGATGTCCACAATATCACCTTTCTTGAAGATTTGCATGTATGTGGCCAAAGGAACAACTCCTTGTTTTCTAAAAGGCCTAGAGAATGTGTAGCGGGTACCTCTCCTCTCTTTGTGTTGGTCATTTTGGTGCATTACTGGAAGATGTTGGTTCCCACCAACATCTTGCTAGAAAATCACTTCTCTCATTTCCTGACTCTTACCAGTTACCTGTTATGTGAGAGAACATTCCCTTCTAGCTGAATGTTAAATATCTCATCCTCCAGGAGACAGTCACCTAATTTTCTAACTCCATTGACCCAAAACAAACATCTTTTCTTGGGCCCTCTATGAAAACCAGTGTTTTGGGGGGTTTTGTTTGTTTTTTTGTTTTGTTTTGTTTTTCTGGCTCAGTATAGAGAACAGTCTTAGTTTGTTGTGGACTCTAACCTGCACTCTAACAATCAGGAGTTCCCCTTATATTCATCAACCAACAATTATTTAACAAAATGCCAACAATATACTATATTATATTTATTGAGTGTTATTTGGAAAGAAAATCCCACTCAGGAAGAGTTTACTAAGTCCCAGGCAGAAATGATTCCTCTGGCTAGGGAAGGAAGAACTCAAAGGAAGACAGGATCATGAGGTGTGAAGGTCAGAAAGTGTCATGGGGGGTTCCCAGGAAGGTGGGTCATTAGCTGGTCCCGAAAGGGTAGAAATGATTTGAGTAGGAAGGACATAGGATGTAAGATACTTGATATCATAGTCATAATATTACATGATATCATATCATGTAAGATACTTGATATCATAGTCAGAGATGACACTGATTGTGGTTACATTTATACTGACAGATTGGCCTGAAGGGATGGATTCACTGTCAGAAATAATTCGCATTGAATCATGTACACATGAAACCCTATCATGCTGACTGTGCTTGAAAAGCCTTCTGTATAAAAGTTCTGGATTACCTTTTAGAGTGATGTTGGTAGTATTTAGTGGTAGTGAGGGGCCTTAGAATTTGGAGATAAGATTGCTTTACTTTACCTATTCAGTCCATTTGTGTGTGACATACTGAAGATAAATCAAGATAGTTCCTAGTCTTAAAATCCACAACTGGGCATTATGGTAGGCCCTAAAATGCCAAAATGCCAAAATGTATCCACCTCACATCCTTGGAACCTGTCAGTGTTGCCTTATTTGGAAAAAGAGCTTTTGCAGATGTGGTTAAGTGAGAGATTTTTGAAATGAGGAGATGATCATTCTGGGGGATTACCTTTTGGTGGTTGGAAAAATACTATCCCAAGTGTCCTCGTAAGAGAGAGGAAGACAGAGATTAGACACAGAGCAGAGGAGGACATGACAGTGCGTCCTCAAAGACAGATGAAGTGATGCGGATTCAAGCCAAGGAGCACCTGAAGTGACCAGAAACTGGAAGAAGCAAGGAACAGATTCTCCCCCAGAAGGAAGCACATCTCTACTGACACACTGACTTTGGACATTTGCCTTCCAGAACTGTGAATGTATTTCTGTTCTTTTAAACAACCAGGTTTGTGGTAATTTGTTGGAGCAGCCAGAGGAAATTCATACAGGTGGAATTAGTTATTAGGGGAACAAGGAAATTGAAAATGTGAATTTGGAAACACCCAGTACATTACTTAGGGTGACCTGGTTTGTGGATTTATGTCTCTCCCAACAGTGTTTTTTTTTTTTTTCCTCTATCGTTTTCCCCATTTTCCTGCCCTTTCTTTCACTTCAAAGGAAGAATTGTTCTTCTTTTTTGAAACTACGAATCTGTGTACTCTTGATTGCGTCCCTTCCCAACTCTGTCAGAACTGTATTTACGTACTTCATCTTTTGATCTCTGTTGGCTGTGGTCCCTCAACAAATTTTAAGTTGTGGCTTTTCTTAAAAACATTCTTCCTTTGATGCTGCAGCCCACTCAGGATACATATAGTCTGTTTCCTTCAGCTGTCAACTTCTTGAACCCTTCTAAAATTTATTCATAAATGTCTATTAGGTACGACCTTGTGCTGGGTACAGTGACAGACAATGGGCAGCCATCAGGACTGTCAGCAGAGGATATACTCCTGGTTCTCCTGCTCCCGTGTCTCAGGCAAGACAGGGACCTAGTCCTCAGCAACTTGTGCTCTGGTCTTGCCCAGCTCTCTGACCTCCTGTGGGACCATCAGTCTGTCTTCTGTCCTTACCCACTTGCTTTCAGGTTTTTTGTTGGTTTTTTTTTTTTTTAACAGTCCCAAGTTCTCTCTCACCTCAAGGAGGGAACACACTTCACCTGCTTAATTCCTTGTGCCTCCTTTTGATCCCAGTTCAAACATTATTTCCTCAAGGAAACCTTCCTTTCATGCCCCCTCCCCCACCCCATTTAGGACAGATTTGTCTTTTACATTCTTATAGACTCATCATTCCTTTTGTTTAGAACACTCGGCTCAGTTTCTAATTTTGCATTTATGAGTATAATTACGTTGGCTGTCTTTTCTACTCTACCCTAAGCTGTGTGGGTTCCTAGACCATAACTGTTTTTACTCCTCGTTCAATGCGCAGTTGCTAGCATAGAGTCCGTCTAGAGATAGGCTGTCATTCAATCATAGAAAAATTAGGAAGAGTCTTTCAGGAACTGGTCATGTAGAGAGAAGCAAATAATGTATTCTAATACTTCAAGCAGAGTATTATAATGGAGTTAAACTCTGTATGTCAGGGGAGCAGGGAATAGCAGCAATTAGCTTACAGGGGTGTGGGTGCAGGTGTGAAGTAATCAGCAAACACCTCTGAAAAGAGGAGCAGGCATTAGCTATGCAAATGAGGGAGAAAATGGCATTGTGGCAGAGGGAAGGTTGTGCAGAACTGTGAAAGAACTTCATGAATTGAGAGAACTGGTATGAATGGAGAGAAGGGAGCATGTGGAGAAATAGCTAGAGATGGGACTGGACAATTGGGACGGAAAATGGAGGTCCTTGGCTATGTTGTGTGGAATTTGAACCTGTGTGGAAAAAGCCAGAGACAAGTTTAAAGTAGGCAAATAGTATGACAAATTTTCATTTTTTAAAAAAATGTCTTTTGACAACTGGGACTCTCATATGTGACTGGTGGAATTATAAAATTGTATAAACACTCTGGAAAGCTGTTTGGCAGCTTCTTCCAAAGTTCAGCATACACCTATCCTACAAACTGGCAATTCTACTCCTAGATATTTACCTAACATTAAAAATATATACTCAAAAAAGACTTTTACAAAATTGCTCATGACAACTTTTTCATAAGAGCCCAAACTGGAAACAACTCAATTTTTCATCAACAGGTGAATGGAAAAATAAATTGTGGTATATCCATGCAATTGGACACTCCTCGGCAATATAAATGGGCAAACTACTGATAAACACAATAAGCCAGATGAACCTCACAGACATTATGTTAAACTAAAGAATCCCCACACAAAATAATCGATGCCATGTGATTTCATTTATGTAGATTTTAAGAACAGGCAGAACCAATCTCTGGTACTAGAAATTAGGATAGTATTTGCCTCTGGGTATCAAGGGTTCGACTGCAAGGAGTCATCAGGGAACTTTCTGGGACAATGGAAATATTCTGTATCTCAGTTGGGATGAGAATTCTGTTCAAACCCACCAAGCTGTACACTTTTAATGTGTGTGTTTTACTGTGTGTAAATTATGCATCAATTTTTTTACATGAAAGAGAAAAACATCTTTGGAAGCAGAGTGGAGAATGCTGGAAGGCAGGATTGAGAATTGACTTAGGGAGATTTTAATAATGCAGCTGAGAAATTTTAGGGCCAGGATTTAAACAGTGGTAGTGGGTAGTAGACTCTTTGGTAATAGAGGTATAATCAGTGGAAATTGAGAAGGAGGTGTTGGGGGGAGAGTTTTGGTTGCAGGAGATGAGTTGAGTTTTAGAAATGTGAGGTTGTTGTACCTCTGGGGCATCTATACAAACAATGGGCAGAACTAAATATGGCTTAGGTCATGATCCCAGGGTCATGGGATAGAGCTCCACATCAGGCTCTGTACTCAGTCCAAGTCTGCTTGGGGTTCTCTTCCTCTCCCTCCCCCCCTCCCCCTACCCCTGCTCATGCACACAGTTTATCTCTCTTTCTCTCTCTTTTTCTCTCTCTCTGTGTCTCTCTCAAATAAATAAAATCTTTTAAAAATAAAAAATAAATAAATGAAAGAATCTGGGTCTAAAGCCTGGGGAGACTCCCTGGCTGGAGATAAGTATGTGGGTTTGCCTAGAGGTAAGCATCATTGAACTTGTCATGAATAGGAGAGTTTATCCAGTAAGCAGAGACAAGAGCTAAAAACAGAACCCTTGAATCCTTGACATTTAGAGGGTGATAGAGAACAAGGAGCCCTTGAAGGAATCTAAGGTGATATTAAAATGTTCCATCATAGAAGCCAAAAAAAGGGAAAGTGATTAAATAAAGGAGGGGTGGATGTCAAATGCTGTAGTAGTCAGGTCAGGAAAGAACTGCATCCTCACCATTCCGTCTCTCTTAAGCCCTTCAAATCTCCACTCTTCTCATGCTACCGGAATGTTATTCCTGAAGGTGGCTAGATCCAGAGACCTGTTCCCCAGCCTCATCTTCAACCTCCCTGCAGCATTCAACATTGCTGACCATTTCCTCAACCTTGGAATTCTCTCCCTTAGTCCTTTACTGCACGGCAGGGTTGTTACCCTCACCTGACCCTTACCTAGGCTCCTCTACCTGCTCCTGAACATGATCATTCCCCAAGGTTCTCTCTTCTTTTCTTCCCTCAACATTGAATTGCAGCATCTTCTAGTGATTTGACCTGTGCTGGGTGCTGATGATACCAGTGAGTAAAGCATAGGCCTGGTGTCAGAACTGGACAGCAAAGCTACAAAAGGAAGGTAGAAATAGATATCAACAATATTGTACGTTCAGAAGTTATTATCAGGGTACTCTGGGAATGTAGAGGGAACAAATGGGCTTGAAGAACTTAGGGACAAACCAGTAAGAAAGCTGTGAAGGGAACAGTGCATGAGAGGGCTGGGTTCCTCAGGAATTTCTGTGGCTGAAGTGTAGAAAATATGGGGTTGAAGGGTGAGAGGGGCTAGAAAATATAAATAAATGTAAAGCAGTAAATTGCAAAGTGTTGTGTGTGACCCTCAGGATTTTAAGCTTTGTTCTATATGCAGTAGAGAGACAGATGGGGTCTTAAATAGGGAAAGGCATAATAAAAAACAATTTTGGGGGGAAGATAACTAGCTGAATGAAGGCTAAAGAGACCGGGGAGAGAGCATGGGCAGAGAGTCCAGTTAGGAGGGTGTTTCAGCAATCCAAGTGAGAAATAGTGAGGATTTGAATTAAAGTAGTAATGAGAACAGAGATGATGATGAAATCCCAGAGACATTTCTGATATAAACTTGGGAAAACTTGTCACTTGGCTGGGAAATGAGAGAGGGAAAGGTTGAGGATGACTCCATAGTTCTTAAATAAGGAGATTTGGGTGGATGGTGACTCCATGAACTAGGATTAAAACCACAAGAGCAGAAACAGCCTTTGGACTGAGGTAAGATAATGAATTTAGAATCAGACCTATTAATTTTGAAGTTCTTATGCAACATTTAGTTAGAGCTCTGTTTTAACACACAGATGGTGGCTGAAGCCGTAGTGTTAGATGAGCTATTTCAGAAAACCCGTGCAGAGGTTGGGCATCAGTGGGCAGAGATGGGACATCAAAAAAATATCAGTTTTGAAGGGTTATGAAGAGGAGAAAAACATCAAAGGAAATAAAAAGAGGAAGAGGAAAAAAATACATACTATCCTCAAAAGCAAGAGAACAGAGAATTTTAAGAATCAGAGGGTCATCAACCATGTCAAATTCTACAGAAGGGTGTAGGGTTAAAAAGTGTCCACTGCTTTTGGTAATTAGTTGATCACTGGCTAACAGCAAAACTGCTTCATTGGAGGCCAGAGATGGAGGTCACTGTTGAAGTTGGAGGAGAAAATTTAGAGGAAGTATAATGTAAAATAATGTCACATTCAGACAAGTAAAGACTCAGAGAGTTTCCTTTCCACACTGAGAAAAATTACTTAAGGATGTACTCCTGCAAAGATAAAAGGAATCCAGCAAAGAAGAAGATATAAGATGTGAGAGAAAAAAATGTAGCCAAGCCAGGATGACAGTCATGCAGCAGGTCCATAGAGTGATGTGTCCCAAATTGACTGTTTCACAGGATAATTAGGGATCTGGACAATCTCATCATAAAGAAAACATGTATTTCTACCTTCTGTAAGGAAAAAGGCAATGAGAAACTTCAGGAATATAAGGAAGAACCTGTGGAAGAAGTCTGGACCAAATATGAAGCACATTGAAATGTGGCATGATTTTGAGCAATTTGATGGAGTATTAAAAAAAAAAAGAAAAAAAACCCCACATACTTGAACATTTCCATCCAGCAATATGGGTTTAATGAAATAGCATTATATCCCTTTCTGTGATGATTTATTCACACTACCTGATTCTGCAGTGAATATAAGCATAAACATAAATGCTGCTTATTGGTCTTGAAGTTTTAAATTCAGTTTATGAGCAATTTGCAAAGCATGCAGAACTTTATATAGCTTCAGAACAGAATCTAAATTATTTAAACTGTCACATGTAAAAAAAGTATTGGCCTAGCCTTTCAAACTTGGCTCATTGAGAAGTATATGAGCTATGTTTCTTGAATCTCTGTCATGTCTCAGTCCCTATCCTAAGCCTTTTGTGGGTTATTGAATTCATACCAGTGCTACCAGTTAGGTGTGATTTTACTATCCATTTTCCAAATAAGGAAACTGAAGTATGGAGAGGTCAAGTAAGCTGCCCACAGTCATGCAACTAGAAAATGGAAGCATTGAGATTGGTACCCCCACTGTCTGGCTCCAGGGCCTGCCTCTACATTCCTCAGGAGACAGTCCTGGCACCAGTGACCCCACCATACACATGGAAGGGATGGAATATACTAACCCAAGTTGATGCATCAGGCAAGATGCTGAAGTATATTTTTTTTAAAGTAACCTGGGGCAGTTGCCTGTGTAGGTTAAGGTTAGGATTGGGAGGCTGAGGGGAAAACCTTTACTTTGTCATTTTATATACTTTAGAACCATGTAAATTGTTTTTACTATGTGCATGGTTTGTTTTCATCATTTTAAAATGCTGCCCCTACTTTAAGGCCATATGAAAGAGTTTCCTCCAAAAGCATCCCAAATTCCTTCAGTAAGAAATGGCCTCTCCATCCTCTTGAGCTCCCAAAGGGCTTTGTCTCTGCCTCTTTAGAACCTATTACTGCTGACTTTACTACAGATGCCTTTGAAAAGGCTTGAAGACAGCATCTTTGTCAGATTTCTCTGGCTTATCTCCATAGCCTTGGGACCATGCCCTGCCTATGGTATGTGCTCAGTAAATATTGAATAAACTGGATGAGTGGCTTCTGTTGATGCCAGACTATGTCTGTTCTCTTCATGTCAGGGGACTTGGAAAGTGTAGCTTAGGTATGTCCATGTGTCAGGCATCGTTTTCCACTGGGTCATGGGGTGGGAAGAGAGAAGAATGTAGAGTGGACACTCTGTTCCAGCCATCCAGAAAGACAGAATCACAGAATAACAACACCAACATAGATTTTAGATCATTAAGTTCAACCCCATCATTTTACAGATGAGGAAGCTGAGCCCAGTGAGTAGAAGGGACTTGAAAGCCCACAACTAAATTGTAATAACTATATCAGCTTAGATTCTTCAGGGTTGTTTTTGTTTTATTTTGTTTTGTTTTCGTTTTTGTTTTTACCAAGGCAATACATGTTCAGTGCGTAGCTTGGGGGGTTTTCCCCTATAATCTTTCTATATTTTTATCTGAGCATGGTTTTGAGATTCTGTTTTTCCTTTAGTGGCCACACTTTGGATGTCATACTGAAAGCTGGCACAAATTCTTTTTGGATGTCAGTGAATAATTAGTGGGTGGAGAGGTGCATGAATTAGTGGCTTTCTCTCAGGATAACATGGCTGGTCATTGCTGAGATTTAGCAAACCATATCACTAGGGATGCCAAGCAGCTGAAGTACCTGGTGCAAAAGCCCTTCAGAGTTGCCATGACAACTACCATTTGTTCTCTAATTTCCATCATCTGTGTAAGGATCAGGGTCGGACCCTTAAATACAGCCCCAGAGGTTAAGGCCCCAAAGAGGAAGCTCCTTACCCAGGCTGTGACAGTGCAGCCTCTCCTACACTCAGGAAACTGCATTTTGTTGAAACCACCGGGCCTGGTCTGAAAGAGGGGCTGAGAGAGATGGACCCAAAGAACACTGTTAATCCAAGCAACACCATGTTGTGAAGAGATGCAGGAGACCAACCCAGATTCCAGTCGTGGCTCAGGCACTAACTCCTTAAGTGACTGTGGGCAGCCCAACACCTGTCTCTGAGTGTTGTTTTCTTACTTAAGAAGTGAGATGGTTCGACTAGTGCCATGATGATGTCCAGCTGCTCTTCCTGCATGAAAATGCCCTAACACCACAACTACAAACTGTCTCATTAGTACCCTGAAAAGGCAGATCCTGCTCCTTTGGGGACTCCAGCCTCAGGCTCACATAGAGGAAATACCCCTCTCCTTACCCATTTATTACCCTCAGTCTCCACTCACCTAGAGACAGCCAGAGCAGAGGGAGGCACCCTGAAAGTAGGTAACCTCCAGCTGCCCACTCCATTTGGGCGAAGAAGTGGGGGTCAGGAGCAGATCATTACACTTCACAGAATGCCTTTGCTTGGATGACAAAGTTGGGAACCACTCCAGCTACTCACACAGTAAAAATCCAGCTTCCAGGGTGCCCAGGTGGTTCATTTGGAGGAGCGTGTGACTCTTGATTATGGGGTTGTGAGTTCAAGTCCCATGTGGGGTGTAGAGACTACAGGAAGGAAGGAAGACTTTAAAAAAAAAAAAAGATCTGGCTTCCAACTGGAAACAGGGGTATGCCTTCCTCCTACTCCCTAAAAAAGAGGCTTGTGGGAGGTCAGCAGTACTGGGAGGATAAAGAAACCACCTGGACAGAGGCATAGAGAGATTGGGTAACTTGCAGAGACTCTCCACCTGTGTCCAGACCCCCAGCGTTTTGTGTCCCTAGTCTCTTCATGAGCCATCTGCCCCTCTAGCTTCTCTATCTTCCCTACTCTTATACCTATAATTCATTTTTTTCAGCAAATGTTTCCTGAACACCTATAGTTCTGAGTGCTGGGGTTAAAAACCCTCCGCTCAAGGAGCTTACATTCTAATGGAGGAGACACTTTATAAATAAATAATGACTATATTTACTATGCAGATGGTGGGACATACTTTGAAGAAACATAAAGCAGAGAGAAGAGATAGAAATGTGGGCAGAGCATCCTATTTGAGTGAGGGTGGTCAGGGAAGACCTTACCAATGAGGTGACAGTTGAGCAAAGACCTGGATGGGAGGGGATGAGCTATGAGACATCTTGAAGAAAGAGCACTTCTGGCATAGAAAAGCCCCAGAAGTGGGAGTGGGCTTGGTGTGTTATAGAAAAGAAAATCAGTGTGGCTAGAGGGCTGGAAGTCAGAGAGGCTGCAGGAGGCAGTGTAGAACTGCAAAAGCCATCACACACTGGCCAGGATGGGAAAGCACCAGGAGCTAGTGAGCAGGAAAGTGATATGTTTGCTGTGTGGAGGGCAGGTGAGGGTGGGGGCAGGGAGAGTGGTTAGTTGCCTATTGCAGTAACCCAGCTGAGAGATGACAGGGACTGAGACCAGGATGGGAGAGGTGATGAGAAGACTGAGCATGTATTTGAAAGGTAGAACTGACAGATTTGCTGACACCTCAGGTGGGGGGCATGGAAGGGGGGTCTAGGATGACTCCAAGACTTTTTGGGCTGAGCAACTGAAAGGATGGAGTTGTCAGTAACAGATATGGGAAAGGCTGTGGTAGGGCCAGTGAGACATCTTGGCGGAGAGGTCTGGTATGCAATTGGGTCCATGAGGCTGGAATTAAGGGAAATACTTGAGGATAAAGATGTATTTGTCAGTCATTGGCAAGTACATCTGCCCTGTCCAACATAGAAGCCACCAGCCAGGAGTCACACTAGTCACATTTCAAGTGCTCACCAGCCAGATATGGCCAAGGGCGACCATGTGGGACAGCACATAGTATACTTCCATTATTGCAGGAAGCTCTGTCAGACAGTGCTTATATATCTTGAGATTGGGTGAGATTCCCAGAGGTGTGAATCCAAAAAAGTGAGCGTTTATTAGATGGGGAGATGAGGATGCAAATCCAGAAGGGAGTGGATTCCTACATGCCAGTGATGAACATGTGTTGAAGAGGAGGGAGAGATTCATCAGGTCAAATGCTGCAGTTAGGCCACGGAGATTGCGGACTGAGAATTGGCCAACAGATGTACTAAGGAGGCTGTTGGTGAACTCAATGAGAGCAGTTTTAAGGAAGTAGAAGCAAAAGCTTGAGTGAAATTGTAGATTTAAAAGAGAATGAAAGGAAAGGAATTTGGGGGGTGGCGCCTGGGTGTCTCAGTGGGTTAGGCCTCTGCCTTCAGCTCAGGTCATAATCTCAGGGTCCTGAGATCAAGCCCCACATCGGGCTCTCTGCTCCGCTGGGAGCCTGCTTCCCTTCCTCTCTCTCTGCCTGCCTCTCTGCCTACTTGTGATCTCTGTCAAATAAATAAATAAAATCTTAAAAAAAGAGAAAGAAAGAAAAAAGAAAGGAATTTGAAGCAGCACATGTGCACACATTTTCAAATGAATGTGCTGGGAAGGAACAGAAAAAAAAAGGGTACTGCTGGAGAGGGTGGTGATGGTAAGGGATGTTTTCAGGATAGGAGGGGTAATGTAGCATGTTCAAAGCACTTGGGATCCATCCCGCAGAGAGGGAGTAATTAGTGCTGCAGGAGTGAAGAGGGACAGGTGAGAGAATTATTAAGCAGATGGGATCTAGTCCTTAGTGGTAGGGTGATCATTGGCTAGGATTTGAACAGTTCATTGGAAGAGAGGAGGGAAGGCAGAAGCAATGGCAAGGCTGCAGATAAGAGGGAAACTTAGGGTGGTGGGGGCAGGATGGCAGCATCTAGAGCTTCTCTGGTGATTGTCTTAGTTTCCTCTGGGCCATAAGAAGGAAGTCATCAGCTGACTATGAGCAGAGACATTGGAGGTGTGAGGAGAGAGGAGAAGACATCAAGTAGTCATCTCGGAAAGAGGGAGAGTGATGGGATTAACGATAGAAGTGGGATTGCTGGGCTGCCCCAAGCATCTGCTTGAAGCTGGTGTTCTTGCCAGATCCAGCTTTTAGAATTGACCCTGTTTTCCTCTCTGTGGTCACATATGCAGTTTTTTCTTCTTGGAGGGTCCCCTCCACTTCCCTACCAGGTTGTCTTCCCAACAAACCCATGGTGCTGCAAGGCATAGCTTGGGAATTGCCTCTGGCACCTCCCTCCCTTTCTTCCCATCCCTCTCTTCAAATTCTGATCACATCACACTGTCATTATTTGCTTACATGTTTGTTGCCCGAAGGCTGGGGTCAGCAAATGTTTTGTGTAAAGGACCAGGTAGTAAATATTTTAGATTTTGTGGGCCATATACTCTCTGTTACTCTATTCGTTCTGCCATTGTAACACAAAAGCAGCTAGACAATACCTAAAAGAATAGGCTGGCCTATGTTCCAGTGAAATTTGTTTACAAAAACAGTCCGTGGGCTGGATTTGGCCTGCAGACCTTAGTTTGCCAAGCCCCACTCAAGAAGATGGCAGGGATGGTGTCTCAGTTATCTCTATGGCCCCCATACCTAGTGTGGGATCTGAGTACCAGCAAGGAGCTCAGGAAATATTTGAAAGGATTAGGGATGAATAGAAAAAGTGTTTAGGCCTGCCAAGGTACATATATTAAAGGCAATGCTCCCTTGTACAGACAAGTTCTGGCATTGTCAGTGACTGGTCTTACTACACTCACGCTGAGGCTATGGAAGGAGAATACTTGGGAGCATGAGCCCTGTATACTCAGGAAAGATGGGCTCACTGTCTACTGCATCCATGCTAAGCCTCCACCCTGTGTAGACAACCTCTTGCCCAGTTGTTCCCAGGTGCACATCCCCCAGTTCAGTGGGACCAGCCTCTTCACAAACAAGCCCTCTGTATTTCACCTATATTGGTGTTTTTCCTGTGTTCCCCTTCTGCCCCCCAACCCCTACAAATAGTGAATAGTCATCGGGTACCTACCATATACAAGGCATGATGGGAGAATTATAGACCCTTCCATACGGAAGCTCATAGCCTGGTACATCCCACTGAGAATGCCTTCTGCCTACCCATGCCATACTCACACTTGACCTCATCCTCAAAGCTTTCCATAACCATCCCAACCCATCTGATTCCCCCTTCTTTTCCACATCTTTGTAGGCCTGTGGTTCTCCACCCTGGTGGGGTTCTCTTGAGTATGGATTCATGTGTGGATATTATTTTTCCTACCACAATGTAAACTAACAAGGACAGCAGAGTATGGTTTTGTTTCTTTGAGACCAGAGCTGTGCAATGTATAAGCCACATGTATAATTTTAAATTTCTAGTAACACATTTAAAAAAGTAAAAAGAAGCTGGTGAGATTAAATTTAATGTATTTTATTTAACCAATATATCCAGAATATTATTTCAACTGGGAATAAATATAAAAAATCATTTTATTTATAGTAGGTCTCCAGTGTCCAGTGTACCTTTTACTAGCCATATGTGGCTGGTGGCTCACACAGTAGAAGATGTAGCTCATGCAGGGCATGTGGTCGATTTGTAAGGCATCCATCCCACTGAGTCCTCCTCCTCCTGAAGCGGGTCTAATCCTCATCACAACTTTATGAGAGAGCAACTGTTACCCCCATGTTCTAGATGAGAAAACCAAGAATTAAGAGGTTGCTTATGCCCAGCTAGTATGTTGCAAAGCTCAGATTTGATCCTGGGTCTGAGTCCAAAGCCTTTCTTTAAAATAGAATATTTGAACTGGAAGTTTCTCTAAAAGTGTTTGCAAACTGTCGACTCCATAAATATCACTTGTGTTCCCAGCACCTAGCCCAGTGTAAGGCTCATCCTAGGAGCTGAGATATTTGAATGAGCAAATCCGGTCTCATTTTCCAGATGTGAACATTGAGGTCCAGAAAGGGAAGGAGACTTGTTCAAATGCCTCAAAATAGCTAAGTCTGGGGTGTGTGGGGGGTGCCTGAGTGGCACAGTCTGTTAAGTGTCCAACTCTTGGTTTCACCTCAGGTCACGATCTCAGGGTCCTGGGATCAAGCCCTGCGTCAGGTTGTCAGGTTCCACACAGCATGGAGTCTGCTTGAGACTCACTCTCTCCCTCTCCCTTTGCCCCTCCTGCTCATGCTGTCTGTCTGTCTGTCTCTCTCTCTCTCTCAAAATAAATACGTAAAATCTGTAAAATAAAAAAAAAGGGAAGTCAGAGCTAGAACCTACATTGCCAGTTCCCACTGCATAATTTGTGTTCCATGTCCTTCTGTTGTACAAGGGATCAGCCCAAAGAAAGCAAAGGAATTTGATATCTGAAATGTTCTTTGTATTTACAGGAAGAGATTTTAGCACACACTATCCTTCCCCCACTACTAAGTCTACAGCCTCAGAACTTGCCATAAATGTTCCTTGCAAATTCCCTTCTCTCCCTTCTCTCCCTTCACTCTCTCTACTCAGCAGCCCAAAAGGCGAGCAGAGCAGCCAAGCCTGCTCAGCGATGGGGAGCCAGGTCTCTAAGGGAAGCTGCATAAACGGGCAGAGCTCATGTCACGTGGGCACCACCCCTAGCTCCCATCTTGGGTCATGTTCTGTTGTAACAACTTGAGCCATTCCCCTGGCAGAAGGGCAGCATGAATCTCCTGGAGGGTCATGCTGACCAGCAGCCTGGATGCCTGGCACTGGAGCCTGCTTGCTGAGGCACCCTCAGGCTCTCTTCAGGCCCAGCCAGTCAGCATCCTACCAGAGAACTCCCAGCAGCCTCCCGCCTGACAGGGTCAAAAGAAATGACACAGATTGTAGAAGCTTAGAACTGAAAGGGAATTTAAAGATCATGCCTCCCAATACTTCTCAGACTGTGATGTCCTATAAATCTCCTGGGAATCTTAAGGTACAGATCTCTGATTCATTACGTCTGGGACAAGATGAGAATCTGCATTTCTAACAAGTTCTCAAGTAATGCCAGTGCTGCCACTGGTCCAGGGACCACACTCTGAATAAAAGAATAGATCTCATCCATCCCTATCAGCCCTTGTTATAGGTGAGGAAACAAGGGGGAGGAATTACAATTAAAACCACAATACAAGTCTCCTAATATTAACCACACTAACCCACTGTATTTGCTATCTGCAGAATTCTTTGGTATTTATCACAGATTACTTTATGTTAATATCCTCTTCCAACTAGACTGCTGGAAGCAAGTCTGTATCTTATTCTTCTGTGTGTCACCCTTTGAGTCCCACCTGAGTGGCCACATGTGCTGTGGAAAGCTCAGTGACCTGGAGCTAGGCCAATGGGGAGGGTCTTTGCACCAGGTACTCCTGGGATCAGAGGCACAGTGGAGTGGACCAGAAGCTGGTGCCAGAAGACCTCAGCAGATACCAAACCTGAAGAGCAAGGTGAGGATGGAAGTGGGAAAGGTGTAGTGTGGGAGTTGGCAGAGAATCAAGGGGTCGTGTTGAGTTGTTCTGAGTTCAGTCCATGGATTGAGAGAGAATCTCATTCAGTGGTGCCCAGGGCATATGGCAGAGACAGTGAGGCTGCTTTGCAAACAAGGAGCCAGGCCCAGCATTGAATCCTGCAAGGGTCCTAACATTTGTGGAATAAATTCACCAGTGAAGGTCAAAAAACATGCAGCAGTAATAATGAAACATCAAACTCCCCGTGCTTAGCAATGATTACACACTTCTGGCACACTTCAGAAGTGGCAATGGCAAGGCTTCCTATTTGACTTAAAAGTCAGTTATT
Organism: Enhydra lutris kenyoni; assembly: GCF_002288905.1. Lineage (NCBI taxonomy): Eukaryota > Metazoa > Chordata > Mammalia > Carnivora > Mustelidae > Enhydra > Enhydra lutris. Next base: position 306,161 of record NW_019154115.1, read on the forward strand.
CTTTTGAAGCCAGTGAATTAAGCAGCCACACAGAGCCAATCAAAGCCAATAGACCTGGATGCAAAACAGAGTTGCCCAGTAAATGCTGGAGGTCAAAGATGGCTCAGTCTGTCTGTCTGCTCTGGTGCTTATTTTCCCAAAGATAAAAAACAAATGTAATGAAAAGACAAGCCACAAACTGGAAGAAAATATTTGAAAAGCACATATCTGGTACAGGACTTGTGTTCAAATTATACAAAGAACTCTTGAAACTCAGTAATAAGAAAATAACCCAGTCAAAAAGTAGGCAAAATATCTGCACAGTTACCTCACCAAAGAGGGTATACAGATGTCAGATGAGCATACGAAAAGATGCTACACATCATATGTTATTAAGGAATTGCAAATTAAAACAACACGATTCCACTACACACCTATTAGAATGGAAGAATCCCAGAACACTGACACACCAAACCCTGGTGACGGTGTAGAGCAACAGAAATTCTCACTCTTTGCCCATGGGAATGCAACATAGTATGGTCTGGCTACTTTGGAAAACAGTCGGGTGGTTTCACACAAAACTGAATGTGTTCTCACCATATGATCCAGCAGTTGCACTCCTAGGTATTAACCCAAAGGAGTTGTCCACACAAAAACCTACACACAAATGCTTATAGCAGTTTTACTCAAAACCCCCCAAAACTGGAAGAAACCAAGATGTCCAATAGGTGAATGGATTAACAAACTGTGGTACATCCAAACAATGGGGTTTAAACAGCAATGAAAAAACACAAGCTATCTAGCCACAAAAAGACATGAAACAACTTTAAATGCATATAGCTAAGTATAAGAAGCCTATTTGAAAAGGCAACATGCTGTATGATTCCACCTATATGATGTTCAGAAAAGGCAAAACTAGGATCCCTGAGTGGCTCAGTTGGTTAAGTGTCTGCCTTTGGCTCAGGTCATGATCCCAGGGTCCTGGGATCGAGTCCCACATGGGCTCCCTGCTCACTGGTGAGCCTTCTTCTCCCTCTCCCTCTGCCTGCCACTCCCTACTTGTGCTCTCTTTCTCTGTCAAGTAAAAAATAAAATCTTTGAAAAAAGAAAGAAAAGGCAAAACTATAGACACAGTAAAAAGATCAGTGGCTGTCAGGTATTCAGGGGGATGGAGGGAGGAATGAACGGCTGTAACAGAGGGGGTTGGGGGCCGTGAAACTGTTGTGTAAGATATTGCTAGGGTGGACACATGACATTATGAATCTGTCAAAACCCATAGAATGTAAAACACAGTGAGCCCTAATGTAAACTGAAGAGTTTGTGAAGTAGCAATATTGGTTCATCAATTGTAATAAAGATACCATGCTAACATAACATGTTAATAATGGTGGAAACTATTAAGAGGGGGCTACATGGGAGCACTGTATTTTCCGCTCAATTTTCCTGTAAGCCTGACACTGCTCTAAAAAAATAAAGTCTATTAATTTTTTTTAATGTGCTCCTGAATTCTGAAGAAAGATGAGTTGCTGGATAACAGCTCAGCTAAGTTTCTCCTTAGACACAAAAATGACCTTGCATGTTCACTGCTAACGACAGCTCTTCAAGCTGCCTCAGCATGGCATTGACATGCTGAGAGCTATTCTAGAGTTTGATGGATTATTGAGGAATACTTTTTGAATGTGGGAAGCACACTCATGGGGCCATCCAAGAGCCTTGCATTTTTTTTTTTTTTTTTGTCTTTAGAAAAGCCACCAACTAAATCTGGCACATAGAAATGTGCCTGAGAGGTTGTTTTTTTTTTTTTAATTTGTTGATTATGAACCCTGACCTTTAAGGAGCATCAGTCTAGAGTAGATAGACCATGACCATAAACCACTGTAACAGGGAGTAGAAAAGTAATTCATGCCCTGAGAGAGATACAGTTGAAATGGGTGGGAGAGAAGAAAGAGATGTCCTCAAGTGGAAGCAGTGTCACTGGTTTAGAGAAGGTTGGGTTGGAGAACCAGACATGACTGGGGGCTTTTGGAGTGAGGAAATCCGTATTCCAAGCAGAGAAAATTCTAGAAGCAGTGGCAGAGTGGTCAGTGTGTGTGTGTGTGTGTGTGTGTGTGTCCATGCACTAGGAACATGGCATCTGGATAAGGTGGCTGGAGTGTAGTGCATAGAGAAGGATGAGGAATGGTTTAAATGGTTGAGGCCAGATGGTGGAAGGCTCTGAATCACAGGCCAAGGAATTGAGACTATGTTCAGTAGGAAGTGGGGAACCACTGAGGTTATTTGAGTCAAGGAATAAACAAATCATAGCTATGCTTCAGAAAAGGCATCTGGTGGCAGCTATAAGGTGTGTCTGAGAAAAGAAGCATGGAGGTAAGGACATGTGTGAGGAAGCTACTTTAAGGAAGGTAACAAGAACCCAGCCAAGTCTTCTGCCTCCGAATTTCCACAGTCCCTTCTCTGTACCTGTCTTATACACGTACCAATTTTTAGCCTATGTACATATTTTAAACAGTAGATTTAGTTCATTATGAAGGAAAATTAGACAATTTAGAAACATAAACAGTTAACAGTAGTCTCACCACCCAGAAATAATGACTGTTACCATTATGGGATCGGTCCTTTCAATTGCTTTCTTTATAACTCACACATTGGGTGTCTTATATTGGGCATAATTTTAAAACCTACTTTTTCTAATTTATGGTGAACATGTTTCCCTGTCAATCATTATATCTAAATGTTTGTTGTCATTCACTGGTTTTTGTTTTCATTTTCCCAGTTTTCAAAATTGTGAAATATACAAAACATGAAATTTACCATTATTGGCATTCAGTACACTCACACTGCTGTATAACAATTTCTGTTTGGTTCTAGAACATTTCATAAGCCAAAAGGAAACCTTGTACCTGTTAAGCAGTTACTCCCCATTCTTCTGTCCCTTCACACCCTGGCAACCACTAATCTGTTTTCTGCCTCTGGAGATTTATCTGTTCTGGATATTTTATATAAATGGAATTGTACAATATGTGGCCTTTTATGGCTGGCTTTCACTTAGCTCAATGTTTTCTATGTCTATCATATCTAGATTTTTTTAATGGAGGTATCCTTTAAAAAAAATGCTCATGAACAAAAAGCACTCTCCTCAAGAATACCACTTCCCTGCCTCCCTATGTGTAACTGCCCTTAGTGATTGAGAATAGAGCTACCCAGACCTTTTAGATGAATGGAAGTTGATAGGAAACAATATGCTTTTATCCACCATATTCTGTTGTCTCCCCTTTTCCATCACTTGATATGAATGTTTAGAGGCACCTTGGATTTTCTAATCACTCTCAAGATTTAGGAAAGGCTCATTTTTCAGAAATTGAAATATTCCATCTAAATCAAAACTTCAGTCTCTCATCCAGTCAGCACAGCCTGACCTGTGGACCAGCTATTCTCCTGCCCTGACACATCCCACTCCCACTGCACACTCTGCCTCCTCCGATGCTTCTGTAAGTTCCTTCAGAACCCACCTCCTGTGTCTAGCCTACTCACAGCCCTCTCCAGCAGGACCAGAGAGGAGGGCATTGCATACACCATTCCACTGGACATGCTGCCTGACTTCTTAGGGCTACTCCTAGTTCCTGCTTTGGCACTATGCTGCTGGGACCCTCTAGCCTAAGAGGCAGCCTTCTTAGATAGCTGGTCAACATGCCCATAGGAAATCTGTAACGTCAGAAGGTACTTTCCATATCTGTGACCATCCCGCCCCCTTTAAATGGCCTTTGCAGTTTCAGGGAAATTCCCAGATTGAATCCACCATCCAAGGAATAGCCTCCCTTGCCTCCAGGATGCAGCTGTTTGATCTGTCTCTGCCAATGGGTTGGAGCTGTGGTTTCCAGAACTTGGAAGGGAGAAGGAGAAAATGCTTGTGTGGTGCCACAGCATCAGTGATACTTTGGCTGGAGCAGTGCCTGGGTCTGCTTGGTGATCCTGACCATGCAGTTTCTATGCTTGGCTCTCTGGCCCACCCCAGGATTCAGTATCCTTTAAAAGTCCATGCTCTGCTGGGGCGCCTGGGTGGCTCAGTTGGTTAAGCATCTGCCTTCAGTTCAGGTCATGATCCCAGGGTCCTGGGATTAAGCCCTGCATCGGGCTCCCTGCTCTGCGGGAAACCTGCTCCTCCCTCTCCCCCTCCCCCTGCACGTGTTTCCTCTCTCGCTGTCTCTCTCTCTATGTCAAATAAATAAATAAATAAAATCTTTGAAAAAAAAATCCATACTCTGCTTAAACTATTAATTTTCACTGAGAACTTTGGTGCCATATCCTTGCTTAGTTGGTAGCTAGGGACAGGCTGCTCCCATCACTGTCCTGTGTCCTCACCTGGCCATCTCCCACTGCCCCAGCCAGCCTGGGAGTCTAGCATGCGTTTTTCTAGCTTTCTCTCCAATGGACTGTGGGGAGTAGTCGTTACTGGACCAGCTTGACCATCTGTTCCAAATAGATGGTCTGGCATCTTTCTTTAGAAAATGTGAGCGCTTACCATGTTTGTCCTTAACTTTAGGGCATCTACAGAGCTCTAGAACAATAGGAAAGTCTGCTTCCACACTCTGTCATACACATATTTTCTACATATTTTTCACAAATGGGGATCATCATATATGTTCTTTTATCATCTTTTTTTTAGTTAATGTTACCTTGCAGACAACTTTCTGTGTTAATGACAATAGTTTTCATTAGTTTCAGTAGCTCATCCATTTTTTTTAAAAAATCAACCATGTTGCTGAATGTATAATAAACAAACAATAAAAAGCACTCACTTAAATGGACACTGCAGCCATCACCAAAACGAAGACTTAGAATGCTTCCATTAGGGGCACCTGGGTGGCTCAGTGGGTTAAAGCCTCTGCCTTCGGCTCAGGTCTTGATCTCAGGGTCCTGGGATCGAGCCCCGAGTCAGGCTCTCTGCTTAGCAGGGAGCCTGCTTTGCTTCCTCTCTATCTGCCTGCCTCTCTGCCTACTTGTGATCTCTGTCTCGAATAAATAAATATAAAAAAAAAAAAAAAAAAAAAGAATGTTTCCATTTTTCCAGAGAGTTCCCTCATATCCCTTTGCAGTCAGTCCTTTCCAACCCTCAGCTCTAGGTGACATACATCCTTTTCAGTAACTATATAACAATCCCAGAATATATGAGTTCCTTATTTATTTAACCAATCTCCTATTGATAGACATTTATGTTGCTTTCAATTCATAATTTTATTGATTCTGTGTCAACAAATATTTTTGGAACATCTGCTACGTGCTAGGCATGGTGCTAGTAAAATAGTGATCCAACAAACTTACATTGTGTGTGTGTATATTTAATAGCTTATTTCCTTAAAATCTGTCTCCTAAAAGTATAATTGCTTGGTCAAAAAGTACGTGTTAAAATAATTTAGATAAATATTATCAAATTGCCCTTCAGCAAATTTGCAATAATTTACAGTCCTATCACTAGTGCGTGTGAATGGCCATTATTCCCACACCATCATCAATACTAGGTTTTATAGATCTTTCCCACTCCATTAGGAGAAAAATGGTTTGAATTTATGTGTTTTTGTTTATTTACTGATAAGGTGGGCCATCTTAGGGTCTGTGACTTTTATTTGTTTTATGGAAATAGCCCCAGGAGCCAGCCTCCCTAGCCTTCACCCCTCAGAGTGAGGCTGTGGCTGGGCTCTCTATCCACTGAGCTGGAAAGATGTGCTATCCTGTTGGAAGCTTGATGCAGGTCACCCTTTGGTTTCTGAGAACTCCCTACGGGACTCCCCCTTGAACAGCCACTTTGGAGAAGGCCCCTCAAGGCTAGCATTGGCCCTGGTCTCTTCCGTGATTGGACCTGCCCCTGCAGGTGCACCTGAGCAGGTCTACACCACTTAGAAACTGGTCCATAGGAGCAGATGGTAGAGCAGGTAAGGCCATGCTCTGTCAGCCCACCTCTGCTGCCTGGGGGCACTTGGTGATAATGCAGGAGATTAAAGTTGCCTCCAGTGTGGCAGCCACCTCTCCTGGCTCTCCCAAGAGACTTCCGTCACCCTTCCAGATTTAGGAGTCTCAGGGATATGGCTCTTTGACTCCCCGGGTTGCTTCTTTCTTGATGGACAGGACGTTATGTTCTGAATTCCCCTTTTGTACTTTCACATCCGTACTCCCTCTCTCCCTTCCCTTGGCTTTTTGGTCATTTAGTAGCAGAAGGAAGAGTTTGTAAGGAGGCTCTAGACTGCTTTCTTCCTCAGCCATCCTTATATTTAGTTTATATTTATTTTTATTTTCTTATGTTTTAAATGTTCAATATTAATAATAACCCCACATTCACCATCTTCAGTGCTAACACTGAATTAATGGTTTCCTGGTATTAAAACCATTAGGGTCTTCCAGTTGATGCACAGATTTAATGTGACAGTATGTAAGTTTTCTTGTCGACAAGCTGTTACTAAATTGTGTACATTATATCGAGGCTTCTTAGAGACAATGGTACGTGGTCATAGCAGTAAAAATTTCTCACATGCCATACTACTTTGCCGCCTACCAGGATCAAAGGAAATACTATGACGGTGCCTGAGGCGGGTCTGTCACCTCATCCCAGTGGCAATACTGGGCTCTGACTAAGGGATTTTCCCAGTTTCCATACCTCTGTCCCATTAAGCCTGTACTGTGTTAAAAGTCCAGTTTGGGTCTTAGAGTTGTTTTATTGTGTTTCCTGAGCCTGGATGTAAACCTTGTTGAGAGTATCTGTAGTTTGTTCTGAGTGGAGGGCAGGTAAGAAAGGACTGTTGAGGCTAGAGAAATGGACTCAGGACCCAGAGCTTCTAGAGATGATGGAGGATTTTCCAAGTGTAGACAAGCTGGGAATGGCAGTCGGTTCACAGAGGGTTGGCAGGGGACTGGACTAGGTTGGAGGGGACTAGAATGAACTGAGGCCCGGAGATATTTGTGTAATTAAAGAGACCCTAATTGTGGTTCTTGAAGGAGGGGCATAAAAGTACAGCCAGTAGGGGGTGGGAAAGTTAGGCAGGCCAGGTTTTCTCAGGTGGTCAGTCACCTGGGCTGCAAGGAAACTCCAGTTCCTGGCTTCCTGGATCAGGATCACTAGAGTGGCCCAGGAATCTGCATTTTAGACAATCTCTACATGTGGTTCTCAGGCCCGATGCAGCTAGATCCTCTGGTGGACACCATTGGTCTTGAGGCTGGAAAGCTGATGTTGTCTTCTTACTCTTGCCATTGACCAGGTAAGTGGTGTGGGGCAAGGCCAGGTCACAACATCCGTGTGAAGAAGCACTGCCTTTTCATTGTGCAGGCCACACTGCCTTCCTCCTGCCTTCCTCTTGCCAGACCTTCACTCTGTACTGCTCAGCACATGTCCCCTTCAATCATTATTTCACATATTGCTGCTTTGGAACCTTCAATCTGATGAGATTGGAAACTTGAGAGCAGGGTTGGCCTTAGACCATGTTGTATCCCAGTGCTAAGCACCAAGCTTTGAACTTGCTGGGATCTCTCTAAATGCCTGTTATCTGAGGGGCCCTGACTGATAGAAAGGCATGTGGATACCCTGCCTTGCATTTGCTCCAGTCTCTACCCTTTTAAAATAAACAATGTTGTCTAGAAGGAAGTGAAGTCTTTCCAGCATCCCAGGAGATGTCTATAGAGCACAGTTGCATAGCAACGTCATATAGAGTGATAGCTCCAGCTGGGAAGCTTCCAAAAAGACCTAGGTTATCCAAAGAGAGGTATTAATGAGTGGCACTTCTCCCCAAATCATGACCTAAACCAGAGAACCAGCTTTGTGCCAATGAGCGCTATGCCATTGGTGTTCAAATGGGACATTGGCCAACATTTGACCATTGTCATCACAAAGACCTGTGATCCATGAAAGGACACCTGACTCTCCTGGGAGTGAGGACAGGAGAGCAAGCACAACAGTGGAGGGGACAACTTCAGGAAATTCTGGTGTCACCTTCTGACAGTGTCTGGTGATGTAATGGGCACTGTCTTATATATTGGTACACTGAAGTTGTGAAAAAGAGGGTGGCTCTTCCTAAAATTCTTCTCCTTTGATAAGATATCTAGTCGTCAGGAACTATATCTAGTTTAAGCTTGCCATATTTTTACCCATTCTCTTTGCCAGCTTGTCAGTCCTGGCAGTAGGCCTGGGGTGGGTTCCCAAGAGAACCCAGAAACTGGTTATTTGATTGGTTTGCTTTGGATGGTTAGGGTTTATGGCACAAGGAAAAAAGTAGGATTCTGAGGGTTGACTGTTGCCGAAACAACACATAGGAATACTTTGACAGGATGGTCCCTAAGTCAACTGAGTATGTTGTGGCATAAAAGTACGTATTATTAGTTTTGCTTTCATCCTTGTCTCCTGTTCTCACTCCAGAGCTCCATGGCAAGGGGGTGTAATTAAGCAAGTGTTCACAGCCACCCTTAGCAGCTTGTGAATGATTAAGACTCTTCCCTCAAAGAGTTATGCTGGAGTATGAATTATTACAGTCCTTGGGAAAGCAATCTTGTTTTAACTGTTAAAATTTTAAATATATACTCTTCAGTCCACTAATGTCACTCCTGAGACTCTATCCCATACATGGAAAAATAAATACAAATTGAAATGTTTATTTTGAGGATGTTTATCATAGCATTTTTCACTGTGGCCTAAAAAAAAATCCGAAACTGCCCATCAGTGGGCAAATTGTTAACTAAATTATGGCCCATTCACACCATGAATCCTATACAGCCATCAATTAAAGAATGAATTTGAGTTTTCTGCTTTACTTGGGAGACGTTGTTGAGAGTGGACTTGGAAGATACTGAGTAGGAAAAGCAAAAAGTAGATAAGTATGAATAATGCGTATTTTTTTAAAGATTTTATTTATTTGACAGAGAGATCACAAGTAGAGAGAGAGAGAGGAGGAAGCAGGCTCCCCGCCTAGCAGAGAGCCCGATGTGGGACTCGATCCCAGGACCCTGAGATCATGACCTGAGCTGAAGGCAGAGGCTTAACCCACTGAGCCACCCAGGCAGCCCCGAATAATACATATTTTTGAATAAAGCAAACAACTTTGTACAATTATATAAGCACAAAGAACAGTTAGGAAAGACACATACAGGTTTAACATGGTTATGTTGTTGGGGGAGGGGAACAGTAAAGCAGGTAATATGAGGGAAGCAGGCACCAGTAAAAACTTGAATTTTTTTTTTTAAGATGTCTGGGCTTTTATTCTGTAATGTTTCTAAGACTGTGTCCATTAAATGCAAACAAAAAAGGAAGAAGTCTTGGCAGAACAGGATAAGTGATGCACACTTGATGATCAGATCAATTTTAAATATTATTCATGGCATATAGCCTAGTCCATGCTCTAGCTGTTTCTATGGCTTGGGTCTCGTTGGTCTTCCACTGCTCTGCTACATCGTTTGCTAATGGATCATCCAGATTGGGAGCACTTAACAAAGCCTGGATCGATACCAGAACTGTGCAAATCTGCAGTGCTGGGGACCACTTATCTTTCAAAATATCTAAACATATTCTTCCCAACTTGTCTACATTGGGATGATAAATTTTGGTCATGAAACGTACTTTAGGGGCTGCCGTTGGGTATTCTTCTGGTAGGAATAGTTCAAGCTTAAAAGGCCCTCCCACAGAGGGGGAATCCTGAGGGCCAGCAATGACCACATGAAAATAACAGGCGTTGCTCTCATCTGGTTCTGCTTTAATTGCCAGGAACTGGTTCTTCCAGCAAACACTGGGTTTCCTTGATAATCCGGGGGGCGGGCCGGCCATCTTGTCAGATCCCGAGTTTAGCCTCTGGTCTCAACTCTGGCTCCACTCGCCTCACGCACGAGTGGAAGTCCAGAGCTCCCTAAAAACTTGAATTTTATGACAAGCCATTTACGTAGTGTTGTATATGTGCATGTGTGTATATGTAAGAATTAAGAAATCAGAAAAAAGTATAGATCTTTGCCTGTTGACCAGAAAGGATGTCCACTATATATTGGTAAGTGATAAAAGCAAACTGCAGAGTTGGTTTTATTTTGTAAACACAAACCCACAAAATTAACCTGTAGTTGTGAGTATATGTTTGCATGATTCTGAGCAAGGATTTCTACACCTGGGTGTTAACACAGGGACCTCAACTGAGATGTGAAAGGTGAAGATGGAGGATGCAGGGAAATTTCATGCTTTAAAAATATACATCTTTGTATTTTATGTGTTGCAGTGGACATTTGTCTATAATGTATCAGTGATCTATTGCCACAATAATACCACATAATATACTACCCCCAAAACTTGGTGGGCTTAAAAAAAACCTTTCCTTGACAGATGGCTGTAAGTAGAGGGGGATTGTGCCTGCCAGTGTGAGGAATCATTAGTTGCTTAATATTTATAAAGAGGTTCAGAGCTTTGAAAACACTCTTGTAATGTTTCATAATTCTCACCTTTTTGAATTTTAATTTCCATCTATGCATCTGTCTATCTATGTCTCTCTGTATCACTAGCCCACAGGTTTCTGGAGTACAGTGACCATGTCTCATTTATCATGATAATGTCAATGTTTGGTATTGTTCCTGGAACATGGAAGATGCTAATGAAGAACTCAATAATGAATTTTTTTCTAAAGATTTTATTTATTTATTTGACAGAGAGAGATCACAAGTAGGCAGAGAGGCAGGCAGAGAGAGAGAGGGGGAAGCAGGCTCTTTGCCGAGCAGAGAGCCCTATGTGGGGCTCGATCCCAGGACTCTGGGATCATGACCTGAGCCTAAGGCAAAGGCTTTAACCCGCTGAGCCACCCAGGTGCCCCAATAATGAATTTTTTTAAAAAAAAAAACTTTATTTAGCTCATGAGTCTGGGTTGGCAGTTTAGGCTCGGCACAGCTGGGTGTTTCTTCTGGTCTTGACTGAGCTCACTCAGGGGAACAGCTGGCTATTGGCAGGCCTTGATTGAGGCGACTGGACGTCCTGCAGCAGATGAGCTCAGCTGTGTATGTTGTCATGGTGATCCGCAAGAAAGAGGGCCAGCCCATTTTTTATTCTGTTTCTCTGTAGTTCCCCAATATGTCAGCAAACATGAAGCATGGTCATGTGATTGGGCTGGCTGATTATGGAACCTGAAAAGTCTAGCCAGGAGAGCCAGTGGTATAAGTTGGAGTCTAAGTCTGAGAGCAAAAGACTGATGATGTCCCAGCTCAAAGACAGGCAGAGAGAAAGAATTCTTTCTTACTCAACCTTGTAGTCTTCTATTCAGGCCTTCAACAGATTGGACGAGGCCCACCCATATTGGGGAGGGCAAACTACTCTACTCAGTATACCAATTCAAATGTTAATCTCATCCAAAAACACCCTAACAGGGGTGCCTGGGTGGCTCAGTTAATTAAGCATCCAACTCTTGGTTTCTGCTCAGGTCGTGGTCTTGGGGTTATAGAATTGAGTCCTGCATTGGGTTCCATGCTGGGCATGGAGTCAGCTGGAGAGTCTACCTCTCCCTCTCTCTCTGCCCCTCCCTCTGCTCATGCTCACACACACACACACACACACACACACACACACACATATTCTCTCTCTTTCTCTCTAAAATAAATAAAACCTTAAACATACACACCCTCATAGACATACCCAGAAGTAATGTTTAAATATTGTTTTATGTGTCAAGTTGACACATAAAATTAACCATCACAACCTCCAATCTACTTGGGCAATGAAAAGTTATGAGACTACCTTGGTCCATTCAGGCTGCTATAACAGAATACCAGAGACTGGGTGACTTCAACAACAAGCATTTCTTTCTCTCTGTTCTGGAGGCTGGGTAGTCCAAGATAGGTGATGGTAGATCTGGTATCTGGTGAGAGCTCTCTTCCTAGTTTGCAGATAACTATATTCTTGCTGAATCTTCACATAGCCAAGTATTTCTTCCTATGAGTGTACTAATCTAATTCATGAGGGCTCCACCCCCACGATCTATCCAAAGATCCACATCTTAATACCACCATGCTGGGGTTAGGATTTCAACATAGAACTCAGGAGATGGAGAGAAACAGGCTGTAACAAAGGGGCATTGATATAGGGAGGGTAAATAATGGGGGCCACTTTTACATCATACCATTTGTAGTATGAAAGTATTGAAGAAAGAGGACTTTTTCCCTCCATTTAACTAAGAATGGTCACTTACCTGGTGTCATGAGGATTTAGCAGCAAAATTAACTATATCTGGGTTCATAACATAGTTAATATCACATAAAGCAAAATATTGCTTTGGGGATTTGCAAGGTGTGGCATAAATACTTAAGATTTGCCTGATCCAGGTAAGGGATAATGGGACAACCATTACACCCCCTGCTCATTCTTGGCACTTCCCAAAACCATAGATAATAGAGTTTCCCAGAAGCTCTGCAGAGTTCTAGAGAGAAAATGACAGCAGGTCTGGGCTGAGGAGTGCCTGCTAAGTGGCATTCTTTCCTATCCAGGCCAGTTAGGGGTAGGGAGGCCTTGAGGGGATCCTTTGTCCATCAGGGACATGAAATGTTCAATTTAGGGAACGTTTGTTAGGAAAAAATTATTGAGGGGAATGAAAAGGTTATGATAATGGTCCTCTTGATTTTCTTCTTGGAATATCCAAATAATTTGGGATGATGGGATCTAGTTTTGTGTGATCATACTTGGTGAGACTGATAATAATTGATAGGCTGCATGACTATCTAAGTGAAGAGGAGCAAACACAATAGAAAGTTAGAGGCATCCACAGGACACTTACTACACCTAGAAAAGAGAGCCACTGTGGGCTACCTGTCCACTCATTTGATAGCTGAGAATTTTGCAATAGACAGGAGATTACGGTGGGAGAAGGCTTGGGTACATGATTGATTGTCTTCATTTTAGTTCCTTGTTAATGGAGCAAGGTATTAATGGGTCAAGGTAACAACAAGGATGACTTTGTGCTGTTATACAGAAACTTTTCTCATTCAGCACAAAAAACACAACTTTCTCCTCCTGCTGGTGTGGAACATAATGTCTGTGAAAGGCGCCCCAGTGCTCAGTGGCTTCTCGCTGGGAACAGATTCTACAGCAAGCTTGATGATGTCAAAATTGAACCTCACACATCCAATGCTTTCTAAATAAAAGAAGAGCCCTGAGATTTTGTGAGAGTGCATCCTTTATATTTCCTGCCACCCACTTACCAATATTTGGTCAGTCTTATTTGGAGAGCTAGGAAACTTATGCAGCTGAGCCTCAGAACTGTATCAGAAGTATCCCAACCTGGCCTGGCAGACAGTTAGTTACACCTGCAACAGCTCCTTCCCACTTCTTGCTGAAGAGAATGGAGATTTGTTTATGGAAACAATATACCCAGCCCCAAGGGATGAACTATGACTGAACTGGGCTCTCCTATCCTGCCTTACTCCTTTGGCCAGCTACCCATTGTCCCAGGCTTCTTCACAGCCATGTGACCATGTGACCGAGCTCTGCCCAAGGAGATATCAGGAGATGTTGGCTAGAGGGCTTGGAAAGATAATTCCTGCATAATAAAAGATCAGAACTTTGTGAGGAGAAAGGCTTTGGTTCTTTCTTCCTGTTGAGGAGCTGGCATGCAAGGTGGGGCTGCAGCAGCCATTCTGGCAACCATAGGGCAATAAGTGTGAGTAATGCACAGAGGATTGGGGAAGGATGGAAAGGGTTTGAGTCCTTGGTGATATCTCAGAGCCACTGCCTTCAGGCTTCTTGTGAGGTAAGATCATTAAAAGTCTTTACTGCCTGAGTCACTGGTAGTCAGATACTCTGTTATTGCAAATGAAAGTATTTCCCCTGATAAACCTGGCCTCCTTGAGCCTGGCCAGGGTAGATTCTGCTGACAGCTCCATCATATAAGCTTTGCAACCAGTCAACTCCATCTGCAAAATAGGGATTAAAAGGCCATCTTTATCCATTGAGGTCGCCAAACTGTGGAAAGAACCAAGATGCCCTTCAACGGACAAATGGATAAGGAAGATGTGGTCCAATACACATGGAGTATTATGCCTCCATCAGAAAGGATGAATACCCAACTTTTGTATCAACATGAATGGGACTGCAAGAGATTATGCTGAGTGAAATAAATCAAGCAGAGAGTCAATTATCATACGGTTTCACTTATTTGTGGAGCATAACAAATAAGATGGAGGACAAGGGGAGATCGAGAGGAGAAGGGAGTTGAGGGAAATTGGAAGGGGAGGTGAACCATGAGAGACTATGGGCTCTGAAAAACAATCTGAGGGTTTTGAAGGGACGGGGGGTGGGAGGTTGGGGGAACCAGGTGGTGGATATTAGAGAGGGCACGGATTGCATGGAGCACTGGGTGTGGTGCAAAAGCAATGGATACTGTTACACTGAAAAGAAATAAAAATTTTTTTTAAAAAAAAGGCCATCTTTACCTCAAGTAGTTTCTGATTCAGAAGATCAAAATGTGGTCTATGGATCAGCAAACAGTATCCCCTCAGAATTTGTTCAAAATATGAATCTCAGGCTCCCACCCTAAACATACTAAGTTAGAAAGTTTGTGGATGGGGCCAGTAGTTTTCCGAGTGATTCTGGTATGATGGAAAGTTTGAGAACCATTGATATATATAATAGAGAGTCAAATGGAGTGGTTGCATGTCAGACACCTGGGGAACTTCAAGATTGTCAAACTCCACCTGCAGAATTATGATTCAGCAGTTCTGCAGTATAGCCTATGAATTTATGCATCCCAAAAGGCCCCCAGGTGATTCTGAGTAAACCAGGCTTGGAAACCAGTGGGATGCATATGAAAGCAGGTCACGTATGCCAAGGGGCTAATACACAAGTAAGGGATGAGGAATTGACCAGGGTGCCTCTGGGGGCAGGTGAACTGTATTATGGACTTTTTCACCTGACAAGTGAGGGAACTGACCACTTGATCTTAGAAGCCTTTTTCAGCTTTAAAATTCCTAGGATGCCAGCCTGAATTTTGCAAATCTGGCTGGAACAAGCAAATGATATTGGTAATTACAAAGACTGTTGAGCAATAAGTGGATTTTACTAAAGTCAAAAAAGCAGGCTCACTACCCACCATAGCCAGACGCTGTAAATCCAAAACAGGTTTTCTCTTCTGCTTTTACCAGGTTTATGAGACAGCAGGTTTGCACTTCAAATGTTCATTTATAGAGTGCTAGACTACACCTGCTTTGTGCTAGGCTTGTGCTTTGGGGTTATTTTATTTGGAGAATATTGTTTTTAAATAACATCACCTTCAGGGAGCTTGCTTTCTAAAATGTGCTGCTTATTAAGGATCAAAACCACTGACTGAAGCAGCCTACTCACTGCCCATCCAAATATGATTTACTCTCTGTCCTGCCTCATCTTTGCCTTCTACTGGAGATGCCAATCATTTCTTACCCACGCCCATATCTGTTTTTTAGGAAACTACCATCCCGCTTATCAGGGATTCTGTTCCTTCACTCAACTCCTGCCAAGTTAGTTAATTCCATGATGCTGTGGAAAATTTAAAAAACAAGCAAACAAACAACAGCAACAAAACCCTCGTTGACTGAGTTTGGAAGGTAACAAGATACCAGTTAATCAAATTTTGAAAATCAGTCAATAAAAGGAAAAGTTAAGCATTTATCCTTTTCTACGACTGTATCTTAGGGTAGGTAATCAAATAGTTGATGAGGAAGAGTTTGTCTTCATGTAAGCTGGTAAATGGAAAAGGCATGATAAAATCAATATGCCCCTTTTGCAAATCCTAATGAATTTATGGATCTAGGAAGTGATCACCAATGGCTGTTACTATCACGAAAAGAAGAACAAGAAGACATGTATCTCCTGAGGAAAGTTATAGCACTGCCTACATAGTCTTGCCAAAAAAAAAAAGAAAGAAAGAAAAGAAAAGAAAACTGAATCTGATTAAAGTCCCTGTAGATTAACTAAAATTTGCAGGAAAGGTAGAGGACAGAATCATGGCATGAAAGGGATACAGTTACCATAACCCAGACTGGGAAACTTTCCAGGACCAATGACCCAGCTTTTCCAATAAATTGCAGGGGGAAACATTGTATAGAGGGGAAAACCTACATATTCATTGTGAATTAAGGGTCATATTAACCAATCATAATGTTGGCTTCTGATTCAACAAACCTTAGAAACTATAGGATAAATGGAGAAATGTAAACAATGCCTGGATATTTAATAATGTTAAGAAACTATTGCCGACAGGAGCAGTGATAGCTTTGTGGTTTTGTCTTTTAAAGGGAATCCTTATTCTTTAAGCTACATATTGAAACTTTTACAGATGATTGAAATGACATAATCATGAGGGGTGGGGATGGACAGGGATATGGAGAACACAAGACTATCCATGAATTGATAACTGTTGAAGTTGGGTGATGGATAACTAGAAATTCATTCTGTAATTCTTTATAATTCTATATATTTGAAGTTTTTCTTCCCAAATAGTCCAAGAATCTTTAAAAGTCATTTTCATTTCTGTTTCTGTTTTATACCGGCCATACTATATTAGTACAGTAGTTCATCTTTATTACTTACAGAACTCCCAGTTTTACTCATTCTTCATGACTAAGGGCACACAAATTTTTGAGTTTTATGTGTTTCAAACTTGACAGCCCAACCAGACTGGGAGGTCCACAAACGCAAAGATCTTCCTTTTATATCTTTCACAGGGCTGATAACTTTTTGCAGCCTTTAGAGTACTCACTAGGGAATACAGCTTGTTAAAACACCATTCTGGAAGAGGTCATTGCTCACATGGTCTCCCATTTGTGCATACCCTGAGCCTGACATCACTGAGGCAGAGAACAGAGAAGATTAAGAACAGAAAAGATTAAGAACAGAGAACAGAAAAGATTAAGACCGAATATGTCTCTGTTATAGGATGGATACCCGTATAAAGCTTACTGTACAATTAATACCCAATTCCAAATACTGTAAAGGAGAGTTTTGATTCTAATGTTTAGAACCTTCTTACTAAGGTATACTAAGGTAAGGGGAAACCCTCAGCAGGGGGTGTTTACAAAACCCCTATCCAAATTCTCCCCGCTCTCATCTCTTGCTTTTTGGGCCCCTCGCACAGCTGTTGTGGAAACAGTGGCCTCATATATGAAGGCCCTTCTAATTTTAGAAAGTTCTCTATCTCTCCTCCAGTTGCTCTAAGACATTCCCAAGATTTCCTCAATTACCTTTAACGTCAGCTGTCATTTCTTAATTATACAGAACTTCAGGGAGCTTCTCCAGTTTGCAGATTTACCATCCATCTTCTGGTCCTGGGAGTGCCTATGCCTTTTATGTGATGTCATACTTCTTTTGTCTCTCGGGTTCAAGTGTCTCTGCTTGCTGAGCTTTGGGACTGGGAGAGGGGCTTTCTCTCATGGTGATGTCTTGCAGCAAAGGCGGTTTGCAGCAGAATGCAGTATCCACAAGAATTGCCCCTTGGAGCAACCTCCCTTATAACGTGTACAGAATCACTCAAAACCCAGCTCTGTCTCTTTGTGTACCCTCTGCCAGATTGTTACTGTATCTTAGAAGACGTCCAGGTGGTGCCATGGTGCTGGTTTATAGAAAATTGTATTCTGTTTACTTAGTCCAAATTTTAAGAGGAAATCTTACACCCAGCCGTCCACATGCTTCGGAATGTGCTCAGATTCAACAGACCATACAACTTAAATTGATTAAATAATACTTGCGATAATAAAAGCCAGCACTACACACCAGGCACTATTCTACGTGTTTCATATGCATTAATTCAGTTAGTTAGTTCTATTATCACTCTTACCTTTTAGGTGGAGAAACTAAGGACAAAGGGGTTAAGTAATTTACCCAAGGTGACAAGGCTAATAAGTGGGAGCCACGCTCTGACCCAGGCAGTCTTACTCCAGGATGTGCTGCCTCTCTCATTGTGGGAAAGCACTTGAGATTTTTGAGATTCCTAAAACTGGAGTATAATATTACCCTGGTTTGCTTAGGCATGCTGGAAAAGTGGAAAGAACTATAGATGAAAATTTAGAAAACCTGGGGTCCAGTCTGGTTTCTTCTGTCATCTATGTGTGACACACAAAAGTGATTTTGTCACTCTGGACATATTTATTCATCTCTAAAATGGAGAGTAATTCTGCCTGTTCTTACCCACAAGAACATAATTGTACGAATCTGTTCAACATATACTTTGTTCAAACATAACTTTGAAGAAAAGTGCTATATTGAAGAAAGTTCTAAGGACTTCCATTTTTAGATGAGTTTAGGAGGACTTAGGTTTGACATCTGAGTGTAATAAATTCCTACCATTCAATTATTTGTTTTCAAGGTACCATTCTGTATGTCTTTTAAGAACTCACGTTTAGCAATGCTGACGGCAGGCTTCAAGACGGCTGACCCCCAGTAGAGACCAAGAAAACCCATGGCTCTGGGAGCATCTTTCAACATGACCAATCCACAGTAAGTAACAGGCGGGATCTCTGCTCTGGGGATGATGAGTTAGTACCTCAGAATCGTGGGTGCAACCAGGAGCTCCTTCCTCAGCCCTGGGAAGATGGAGGAGCTCCAGGCAATTTTGCCCTCGAGCCCGAAGTTAAAATGACATGTTAAAAATCAGCTCTTTCTCTGAGTTTCCTGACCGATATCATCTCTTTTTTTGGTTTAAAAAAGCAGAGGAGGGCGCCTGGGTGGCTCAGTGGGTTAAGCCGCTGCCTTCGGCTCAGGTCATGATCTCAGGTCCCTGGGATCGAGTCCCGCATCGGGCTCTCTGCTCAGCAGGGAGCCTGCTTCCCTCTCTCTCTCTCTCTGCCTGCCTCTCCATCTACTTGTGATCTCTCTCTGTCAAATAAATAAATAAAATCTTTAAAAAAAAATAAAAATAAAAAAATAAAAAAGCAGAGGAATTTTGTAGCCCAAAACTGTTGCTATAAATCTTCCTTAAGACAAGGATCTTCTGATTCAGACAACCACTATACACACTTCCTTTAGCAGGAGGCCATAGAAACTGGGGAAAACTTCAAAAGCAAACCTCAGGAAGATTAGGACATGCTTAAGGTAAATTAACAAAATGGGAATTGCAAGGAAGTTTAGAAATCATGAGAGGGTTTCTAAAAGCAGGCTTTAAGGGCAGAACTCTTAAGGCAGAAGTGCTTTCATTTCCCAAATCTGAGATGCCATGTGGACCACCACTTCTTACCAAACACCAGCAAAGTCGTCACTTATTTTGTGTTTTGCAACTCACTGGCAAAAATACCAAGATGGGAACAGCATTCTTTCTGTCACACTGCATGGCCCCAGCCTGCCTAGCTATGGGGCTGGCTGCTGTCATCATGGAGCAGGAACCCATTATCTCTTGCCCACAGTAATGCTGTGTAACAATGAACTGTGGTACCTGTGTAGAATACAGCAGTCAGTATTTATCCCTCCATGTGTGGGGTAGCCAGCTAGATAGCTGCTGATCTGGAATCACTCTTCAACATGGGTCTTGGCTTGCTGTCAGCTGATCTGCATGAAACTGGCCTCTGCTCATCCTCCCTTAGGCTAGGCTGGTCACCTTCCAATGGCAATATCGGAGGTACAGGAGAAATTGAAGCTCCTTTTCATGTTCCTGCCTATGTCATGTCTGCTAACATCCCCTTGACCAAAACAAATCATAAAACTGAGCCCAGCATCAAGGGTGGAGAATCATAGTCTTCCTTCTGATGGGAGGAGCTCTGCAGGGTCCCATGGTTGAAAGGAGAGGCTGAAGAATGGGGCCATTAATACACATTGTCCATCATAGTGTTCTTCATATCTGAGACCAGAGTCTAGTCTCAACACCCAGGCTATGAACCTTCGCTCTCACCAAGGGAGGTCTTGTTTTCTCCTACAGAGATGACCACATGAGCAGAAATGGTGCTGGGCTGCTGTAACCACTGGTAAGGGGGAAACAGCAAAAAGTCAGGAAGGCTGAAGTAGTCTGTCCCCTGCTGCTCAAAGCCACATCCTGTTAGTCTCAGAAATTCACTCCAGCCCTCTGAACAGCCCATGGATCAGAAAGTTCTCTGTGTCCAGTAAGCCACCCGTAGCTTCCGTGAGTAGCCCAAAAGAAAAGAGAACAAACTCAACTCAGCATCAACATTTTTGGAAACACCTGGAGGAGCCAGGATTCCCTACCAAACACCCACACTTTTATTTCAATTGTCGAGAAACACAGAAGTCACACATCCTATGATTGTTCCTCCTGAAGATCTTGAGGCATTTTGTAAATGTCACACAATGATGAGTACTACTCTCTGTGCTTGACAGGTAGCAAAAAGCCAAGGTTTAAATAAGCCCTACCAAAGAGAATTGGGGCACTGGAAATTACTTGGTGAATCCAGGTGGTTTAGGCTGCCAACCCGTGGCATTCAGTTAAAAATCCCACTTTTTCCTCAGTTATCTGGATGATTCAAGCAAGAGAACAGCAGACAGATTCAGCTCTAAACTTCCTCGATAACTGCCGCTATGTATGACTGGTTAGAATTCAGTGAAGGTTGGGAAGGAAAAGTCTGGAACTTAGAGGTCCCCACCCCCATGTAGGGACTAGTCCCTGCAAAACTCCTCCGCTATGCTCCATGTCTCTTCTCCACATCAGACGCTAGGGTGAGAATGAATGGCCCTTAGGAAGCCTCTGTTTCACCTCCTTGTGTTTCAGCTGGAGAAGCTGAGGCTCCAGAACGTCAGCATCAGAGTCAGCACCAGAGCCCAAGAGCAGCGCCAAGACTGACTGCCACCCCAGTTTTAAAACTGGCCTCTCGATGTTCCCCCAGATATTTCATCTCTACTCCTCTCCACTCATGCCATTTTTCTTTCTGACCTTCATTGTTTAGCCAGAAGCATAAGACCCAGCCCCTCAGATTCTACAGGTTAAGAGAAGGTCAGGGATGTCTTGGGGGACCAAAGATGGCACCCCAGGAAGTTAAACTAAAGTGCTCTTACCCAGCATCTCTCTGCAGGGTCTCTGCTGGTGTTTGGACAGGACACTGCCACACTGCCGGATATGTAATCCTCCAGTCCCACTGATGTCAGTAGTGGCTCCCTGTGGTCACCGTGCCAGGCAGACTGCCACACATCCGCTGGGAGCAGTGACGTGGGCCCTCAGTGAATGGGCACACAGTGACGAGGGCACGCAGTGACAGGGCCCCACAGTGACGGGAGCATGCAGTGATGTAGGCGACAGGCAGCTCCATGGAAGTTTGATCAAGTGGCCTCCATTTCCTATTCTCAGCCTTAAAAGGGGAAATTTAATAGGACCAGTTCATGTAGGAAAAGAGTGGCAGCCAGGGACAGCTGTCCTCTGCTGTCCTCACCGTCCAAGGCCCACACAGTCTCTCCAGGTCAGTTCCCCAACCACCAGAAGGACGTCCAGTCACATACAGAAGCCTCTTCCCTCTATTGTGGTACAGAGAGTAGGAACATTTCAGAGAACCTTTACAGAGAAACCCAGGAGACAATTTAAAAAGAGTTTATTACTCGGGGCGCCTAGGTGATCCAGTCAGTTAAGCATTTGACTCTTGGGTTTTGGCTCAGGTCACAATCTCAGGGCCCTGAGACGGAGCCCCAAATTGGGCTCCCCACTCAGCAGGGAATTGTCTTCCCCTCTGTCTCTCTTTGCCCCTCCCCTTGCTTGTGTTCTCTCTCTCTCTCTCAAATAAATAAATCTTAAAAAAAAAAAAAGAATATATTACTCCCATATAAAGTATAGGGACCAAAAAATCTGAAAAGTCTAACCCCTGGTTTTGCTGGTGGGCAGAATTTCAATCTGGGTCTATAGCCTCCTTGATAAGGATCCGACCTCCATAGCTCCTATTTGCAGATATGAGCAATTCCTCCTAGCCTTCCTCCACCATTCTCCAACTGGTGGAAGAGACGGTCCAGGGTCCAGTCCCTTGGGTGGCCAGTGTGGAGGATTGGCGACCTCAAGCTTCCTCCACTCACCCCCAGCACAGCATGGATTCTGATGCATTCTTCTTTCTTCCCTTGGACAGTAGAAGAATTACTTTATTCCTGAAGGTTGACTGCCCTGTCGCTCTTCTCCCCAACTCAGGCCTGCCATAGAAGGAGGAATTTCTGAAGTTGAGATCATCTCCCAACAAGTAGACGAAGAAACCAAGAGCATTGCTCCCGTGCAGCTGGTGAACTTTGCCTATCGTGACCTGCCCCTGGCTGCGGTCGACCTCTCCACGGCAGGCTCACAGCTCCTGTCAAATCTGGACGAAGATTACCAAAGAGAAGGGTAGGTGCCGGGAGTTTTGAGTAGCTAAGAAGGCTCTTGCATAATCCCCTGAGTTCCCATGGGTACCTCAATGAGGCAGCACAGAGATTAGAGACCAGAAGTTCACATCAGCCACCCAAGCTCGTTTTCTCCTCAGACATTGCTTCCTCAGAAAAATGCTTTGGGCACAGAAATATCTGTTCTGCTAGACAACCTCTTATGTGACATTTGCTTGAAACTCAGAGATTCATAAAATTGTTTTAGGACTGAATTGCTCTTTAATGGCCCATCCAACCTCCTTGCTGTACACTTGGGAATCAGGAGACCCACAGGGATTAGGGACTGGCCCAAGGTCACAGATCCCATACGGGGCAGGCTTGGACCGCAATGCCCATTATCAGTTAGCTCCTACCAGGGAAGAGGCTGGGAAGAAAGCATTCTGCACACAGTAACATGCTGAGTGTGTAAGGGAATTTAGCAGCATTTAGCTGGGAACTATGCAGACATTAGCTGCTCTCTTTTCAGCAAGGACATGTAGGATATGCTAGTCCTTGATTCAGAAGAGTGGCTGCTACCGACTCCTACTTAGTTTGTCAAGCAGGTTGGATGCCTTTGTTCCCCAGTGAATTTCTCATTAGCCTGGTCTGTCTTACAAACCTTCTGAAGGTGAATGGGTGTTAGAGCTGAATGAGGCAGGGAGACACACCAGTTCAATGCTCCCCTTTTATGTAGCGGAACCTGAAAGATGGGAACAGGTCCTAGGGTCTCCCAGCAGGTCAGACTTTTCTCAGCCCCACCCTGTTTCTCTTAGAGAATTTTAAACATTGGCCAGGACCTTTGGAGCTACTTCTGGTCCACTCTTCTCGCTCAGGTGTCTGTACATAGTGTGGAACATGCAGGCTGCTTTGAATATAAAAATGAAGGGTTGCAGAGTTATTTTAGAAGCAAATGAGAGGGCTTAGCTAAAGTTAAAATTTGCAGAGCTTGGATTTTCTGTGTTTGTTTCCCGTAAGGGCTCTCCCATTTCCCCAGAGAAATTTCCTAACAATTGTGAAACCATACACCTTTTGCAAAAACTGCACCCTAAGGACTTTCTCTGAAAATATAATTTTCTCTAGGTATTGTGCGTAGTAGAGTCAGGAGGATAGTGGGGGAAAAGGACAGGCAAGCAGGTGGAGATAGTGAGGGAATGCCTGGCACCCTGAGCACTGTCGGCTCCTGTCTGAGGGCAGAGCTGGCTTCTGGATCTCCAGATCCTTGAGGCCCCAAGTCAGGGCCAGTGTCAAGTCCTGCAGCCTGTGCTGTTGCACAGGCCCTGTGTCTGGTTTAATGCTTTGCTGCTGCCGCCTTGAAATTAATCGGTTTTGAAAAAGCCTTGCATTTCCACAACTTAGGTTGGGTACTTCCCTGAGCACCCGGGCTCTGTGACACTGCATTCTGGTGGTCGGAAGTGGTAGTGCGGCTGGTAGCGAATCCCCATCTTTCCCAAGGACCCGTTTTGCGCTCAGCCTGAGCCAGTGTTAGGCCCTTTTCAGGTCTGTGGTCAGAAGGTGTGGAGAGAAACGGGGGGCAGGAAGACCTCTAAGGGTTCTGGCTTGGGGTAGTGTGTCCATGGGCAGCCTCCGGGCTCGAAGTACACGCTGGCCCGCTCCCTCCCTGCCCCAGGGAGGGCGATGGGAGGCCTGCTTTGTCATTCCTGGTGCTCCTGAATTAGACCCCTGCAAGGTTTCTTTTGATTAGGGAGAGTACAAATGAAGAGGCTCTTAATTTTATTTGAGCCTCCAGGTGTACCCAGAAAGCTGTAGCCCGGGAAGAGGGATTTGCAGGCTGCTCGAGCTCTCTCGGGTGAGGAACTGCCCTGGCAGTCAGAGGGCTTCCTGGAGGAAGGAAGAGCAGGCATGGGGCAGAATCCAGGAGAAGAGGAAGTGAAACAAAAGCACACTGTGGAGGGGCCAGGCCTGTCTTCACAAGGCTTCTTGGCTCTTGCTGCATTTCCTGGGGTTTCCCAGAAAATCCAAGCTGGCCTTTTCTGAAACACCGCAAAACAAAACCTACAGTTTGGGTCAACCTTCCAAAAGGTATGACATAAGTCTTCAAAAATACCTCTTCTTGCTGTTAACAAACAAAATTTGGTTGAGTAAATTTGAAGATCTACCTGGCTTTTATTCAGTGATTCATGAATCAGGTGCCATGCCATCTAACAGATAGAAAGGAGGTCTGAGGAGCTGAATGACAGGAAAGACTTTCCCAGACAGAAGGAGGCAGCACAGGAGATTTATTCCAGGAAAGAGTGGTTTGTTCGGGCAAGGCCTCCTTCCATGCGGGATGGCAGGGTCTGTAAGGAAGATGACCTCACTGGTGCTGACCAGGGAATTCCAGGGGGACTGCTTAAAGATTATATTCCTGGGAGAGGCTGAAGCTACAATTACGTTAAGTGTTAAGTCTCAGATTGCTGATGTGGGGCTTAGCATGGGTGACTCCATTCTGGGCTTGTTATGTCTTTTTTAAAACTGCCAGAGGAAGTGTGATATAGAGACATGAATGTTGTCTGTAGGAAGAGGAGACCTCAGGGACCCCAGCAAGAAAATGCCTAGGGACCCCACTGCCCTGCCATTGAGTTTTGAACTCAATGATGTCTCAGTGCTTTTACAATACCCAGAATCCGAAAGTGTTAGAGCTGGAAAAGACCTATAGAAAACATCTATGCTAAGTATTCTAATATTCCAGAGTCCAGAGAGTGCAAGGAACTTGCCCACGGTCACACAGCAGCAGACTCTGAAACAGAGCCTGATCTCCTGGCTCCTGAGCCAGACCACTGAGCTTCTGTTTGTCACCTGGCCCTTTACAACATCACAGCTGTGACTGTGGTTAACATGGCTTGCCCACATGACACCGCTGCGGCGTCAGATACCTTTTGCCCATGAAAGCCCTGTGAAGAAGCAGTCGCTGTGATGTGGGTAAGCCCCCAGCCATGGGGAAGAGCCCGTCCCCACCAAGCTCCCTGCCTTTCCTAAGAGCCTGTAGTCCTTCTCATGTGCCTACTTAGCACAGCCCAGCCTGCAGCTCTCCACTCTGCTCTCTGCGCTTCCACACCCAGGCTGCGGAGGGCTCAGGGAGGAGAACCAGCCATCTGTGCAGATTGACACCTTTGTCAGCTCAGGCTGCCACAACAAAAGACTGGTGCCTTAAACATCAGAAATGTTATCTTCTCACAGTTCTGGGAGACAGAAGTCCATGATAAAGGTGCCAGCAGAGTTGTGGCTGGCAGGGACGCTTCAGCTTATAGATGGCCGCTTTCTTGCTCTGTCCTCACATGGCCTTTCCACATTACATGTGGGTAGAGGGAGAATGTGAGCTCTGGACTCCACCTCTTCTTTTTTTATTGTATTTTATTTCTTTATTACTAACACGTAATGTATTATTTGTTTCGCGGGTACAGGTCTGTGATTCATCAGTCTTACACAACACACAGCGCTCCCCACAACACATACCCACCCCAGTGTTTCCACCCTGCAGGCCCCTCCCTGGCCTCGTGTAACCCTGATCACCTCCCAGAGGCCCCACTTTCAAATACTATCACACAAGAGGTTAGGGCTTCAATATAACATGGGGGGAGCAGGGCACAGATGTTCGACCCATAATAGCACATCCCCAAGACTCAACGTCTCTACTCTCAACTTGCTTCTCGGTTCCGCCTGACCATGTCCCCCTGTGGTCCTGGCTGGCGGGCACTCCTGGTCCCAAGTGGTCATCTCAGATTGCTTCTATTTTCCTCAAGTCCGCCCTTGCCTTCAGCAGATTACTTCCTCTGTTCCTTCTTCAGAAAATAGAAATTGTTCCAGTGGGCCTGCACCCCACCCCTCAGTCCTCCCACTCCTTCGAGGGCCCCCCTCATCTCGGAGCTCTGATCCCCTTCCCCTCCCACCTTCTAAATGTGGTTCCATCAATTACATTCTCACCCTGATTCACCACACACTCTGGTCTCACATTCTCCCTTGACTCCATGTCCCCTTTAGCTGCCACCCTCTCTCTCCTCTTCGTGTCCAAACTTCCTGAAAGCCTCATCTGCACTTGCCATGTCCCTTTTCCTCCCAGTCATTCCTCAGCCTGCACAGTCCAGCTTGAGCCCCATCTGCGTAGTGGACTGTCCCGTGTTGCTGGGGCCCTTAGGTTATACTCTGGCCAGGACTAGAAACTAGCAGCCACTTCCTCCCTCTTCAAACCCAGTCTCCCTGGGTCTGCTGCTCTACGACACTCTCCTGATTTCTTCCCGCCCCTCTGGCCCTTCTAAGCCTTTTAAAAATTGTTCTTTCTCTGCTTGATCCCTCAGTGTTGGGGCTCTTCATTTTCTGTCTTTGGTCATTTTCTCTCTACTTTCATCCAGTCCCATAACTTAATATTTTTCAGCTTGCACTTTGAAAGCCATGTCTCTAGTGCAGATTTCTCTCTCAATCTACCGGCTCATATCCAACTACTTCCTGGACATCTTCACAGGGATCCCAAACACACCTCAGAATCCTAACAAGTATCCGTGGAATAGTCTATTCTTCTCCTGAGTTGTCTGCATATTTGACAGGAGAGTTCTTGTCTCCATACACTTCATTTCTAAAAAGAGCCTTTTCAGTAACAGCACCCAAGTCCAGCCTGGAGAGCCACAACCTGCCCCTCCAGAACTTCCGGCCATCTTAAACCCAAATCTGAACCTGAGCTGTCTTTTCCCAAAATGTATTTTCTGTAGCTCCCATCAGTGGATCTATACCTAGCTGCCTGGCCTCCCGACCCATTCCTGCCAAAATGAGTCACATGTGCATTTTGGCTCATTTCAAATGACTCCAAGCTGCCTTGCCACCTTGACAGGAGCCACCAAAACTCTGTAAAGCTAGTCAGTCAGCTGTGGTCACACTGGAATTTGTGTCCTTCCTCCTTGCCTGCTCTGGCTCCTTCTCATCCATGTCCACAGCCCTTGAACCCACTGCCACCAGCAATGGCCCATTGTGGCATTGTTTGTCAGTTCAGGAGCTTCAGAAACCCCAGAACCACAGGTACCCATGCAGTGTGAGCTCCATGCCAGGTGGGGAAGAACAGCCTCCCCCGCCAGCCCCAGCCCACCCTACACTATCTGTGAACCCAGAATTGGCTCTGCTTACAGCCACAGCTCTGGTCCTGTTTGCTGCTGACCTTCACCCCTCTACCAGCAGCTGTCCAATCTAATCCACAGGGAGGCTGGCACACCTCGCCCCTGTGGTCATCATCCTTTCTCTCCCTGCCTCTTCCCCCCACACTGCCTGCTGGGTGCCTCTTCCTTCAATAGTGACACAGCACAAACCCGCAAGTATGTCCACAGACGAACGGTCAAGAGACGGGAAGGGGGGAACAGAGAAGGTGTCTGAGCCCCACCCAAGCTGGTCACAATGCCGTACTACACCAGTAGTAACCTGAGAGACCAGGCCAGTTCCTTTGCTCTCATCCCTCATGTTCTGCCATCTCCACGTCCTGTAAATTCCTATTGTCTTAATATCTCTTCATTATACCACCCTTCTCACAAAGGATTGGTGACCATCGGCCAGCTACTTTGAACTGCATACAACAGAAAGCCCATCTCAGACTCAGCCAGACTTTGATTAGCCCATGTAATATGGAGCACAGAGTCAGGCAGCATCTGGGTTGGTCCAGAGGCTAAACAGCATCAGTAAGGACCAAAGTCCTTCCATCTCTCTGTTCTGCTGCCAACAGTACTGGCTTCATCCTCACACTAAGGTTTCCTTCAGTTTGTGAGAGAGCTGCCTACATTCCTCATTCATGTCTGATAAGAGAGAATGACTGCCCACTATGCTGTCTTAAGAGGAACAGAGAACTTTCCCAGAAACATTTACCTGCTCTCTCTTCATGTCTCATTGGCTCGAATTGGGTCATAAGGGATATGGGACCCATCACTTGAACGCTATCATTTGCCAAAACACATTGCTGTTACCGATGGGGCAGGAGTGGAATGAATATTGGAGAATCACCCACAATGTACTACAGCCTTCAAGAGCACCAAGTCTCCATTCATAGCCTTTGATCTAGAATTAAATCTTTTCTTCAGCTTTTCTTGTCATCATTTGGGAAAGGTCTAGGACCATTGTCTGCCTTCTTAAGACTGTTTCTTCTGTAACTTTGTCAACTTGATTCTCTGCAGTTTGACTTGTGTTTGTCATCCCAGTTGACAATGCTTTGTTTCCTTGTAACCAAATCCCTTCTGCCTGGTTCTTGTTCTTTGCCATTGGACATCCCCCCATTCAGGGTGGGGAAGTGAGGCACAGAGCTCTTCTCAGTGAACCAACTGTCCGCTTTTAGAAGAGGGAAACTAGGTTTGCAGGAGGCTAACTCATGGCACAGACTGGAAGTTCTACCTTCTCCTAACCAGCTACATTGCATTGGAGGCCTGGTTGGATTGCAGAGTCTGGGCTAGACAAGAGGCCACAAAAGGAAATTCAGAGAAGCCCAGGATCTCCATCTCTCTCCACAGAGAGATGATGGTGATAGAATGTGTCGAGGAAGGCAGTATAAGGCAAGAGTCATTCACCTCCCTTTTTACAGAGGAGACTCTGTGGCCACAGAAAGAAACAGTGCTCCCCATATTTTTGGTGGAAAGAGGATACAGAGAGGGTCATGAGATGTGGTGGGATAGTCTTTGTCAAAAATATAAAAATAAAGGAAGAAATGAAAGATATTCAGTACCTTATAATTATTTCTATTTTAGTGTTCTAAAAGGTTGAACCTGAGAGTTCAAGGCTAGACCCCCAGAAAACAGAAGCTTGGAGGAGGATGAGTAGACAGAAAGGATGTTATTAAAGATGATGCCAATGTCACATTTCTGTTATAACTTCACAGTCAGAGGAAGAAGACATAATAGGAGCACAGGAATGGCTTTTTAGATGTCAGGCTGGGAGAAAAAAAAAAAAAAGATAGGTCCAATATAGCAACATCTTTAAATAAGGACTAAACTAATTTTAGATATACCAGCAAACAAAGGCTGGAGGCAAAGAAGGTGGAAGGGGAGGAACGTACTAAACCAAAGCCCAAAATACTGTCCTTTCTCCCTACACTGTCTAGCTCAGGACCATCTTCTCCAAGAAGACTTCTGTGCCCCCACTCCACCCATAGCAGGGCCTCACTTCTGTATACCCCTAGCCCTTTGTCTCCCTTTGTCTCAGCAGGCATGACACTGGGCTCTACTGGCCTGCTCACCAGTCTGCTTCCAGTATTGGACCATGTGCTCCCCTCAGGGCAAGGATCAGATCCTTTGAGCCTGAAACAGAGACGGTGTTGATGGAAAGAAGGAATGATTTCGATGAATGAGTGAGTGAGTGAGTGGATGGATAGGACTGTGTTAAGGATGAACAGAAGGGGAAGCCAGTTCTGTTTGGGGAAAATTGGGGCTGGTTCCCAGACTTTAGTGGGGTCAAGGATGAGCCACAGGGAGGGAACAGGTTTCTCATGCCCCAGAATGCAAGGCTGTGGTCCGTGGCTGGCCCACCTCTGAGCATCCCTGCTAATTCCACATCCCTCCACAAAGTCATCCCAGAAAAAGTAAATCAGATTTACCTCAAAACATACCAACTTCACCTAGAAGAAGGAAAAGCCTGGTACACCAGGGTGGCTCAGTTGGTTTTGCCTTCGGCTCAGGTCATGATCACAGAGTCCTGGGATTGAATCCCGCATCTCCTTCTCCCTTTGTCCTTTCCCCCTACTTGTGCGCTCTCACTCTCTCTCTCTCTCTCTCTCAAATAAATAAATAAAATATTTTTTTAAAAGAGGAGGAAGGAAAAGCCTTTGGGGGTTTAGGGTTAAAAGACAGGTGCATCCCAGCCATGACTTGCAAGTGCAGCCTAAAAGTTCTATATCTTCACTTGGCAGGCAACATCTTTTGCATTTTCCCCCCAAGGAGAAAAAGTTCAGAAGGAGCTTCATTAATCCATCTTCTTGATGTCAGCAAGATTTGTCTATAATAAAATGCCACTCTTTCCTCTGGCATACCGACCCGGCCCCAAGCAGTCCCAGTGACTCTATATTTTCAGTAGGCTAAGATTTGCCAGAGGCTTCTTGATGCCCCAAACAGGCAATAAAGGTTTAATTAAGATAAAAGAAATTTCCTGGTAAACACAGGTTATCTTCTTCTCTGTAGTCCAAGAATCTCAAATATTTTTCTTTGATTAAGAGGACGATAAATTCACGGATTGATTCTTTCTCAGCAAAATAAACCGCCTGTCCACTCTGACGCGCAGGTGCAGGGTGTACGGCCACAGACTAGCACTAGGTGGCGGCAGAGAACCTCTGACGGCCTTCGCCGGGTGCGTGAGTGTTGCCTGGAATGGCGGAGGAAAATGTAACCCCACGGACAAGTACCCCGCTGCAAGTGGGCTGAATTTTTGGTGTTTGGGGGTCCTCCGTCACCTTTGGAGGCACCTGGAACCCACACTTTGCCCAATAGAAAGAGTGTAGCTGCCTCAGGATTTGCCAGACCACAACTCAGAACCTTTCTCTCCCTGGGAGAGAAAGAAGCCCCAGTGACCCTTTCAGATATTTAGCAAAAGAGTGTCCCTGTGGGCATTGGGTTGATGGTTCTCCCGAGTGGATATTAGTCTCTTTGGAGAAGTCTGTGCATGTGAGCTCACTTCCCTCTCCTGCTTTTTTTTTTTTTCCCTTTATTTGTTTTGCTTTTCGGAGTGGCCTAGGGCCAGGGCTCAGTCAGAATTCCTTTACAAGTCTTCAGCCTCTCTGAGGATGAAGACCCTGTCCACTGTCTTGTGCTCACCACATAATGCAGTGCCTCGCACTTAGGGGACACATAATAATTCTGCCTGGAATGGAATGAACATTGAGACTTCCCTTGTTTAGATAATTAATTCCTTTTCTAACACCCACATACCTAAATCATCATCACAGTAGATATGCATAGTAGACATGAAGTAAGCACTATGTTATGTGCTTTACATATGCTATTTTCAATATTTTAGCACAACAACTCTGCAAAGGTAAATAATACCCCTCTTTTGGAGATGAGGAAATTAAGACTCAAAGATTACACTCAGAGTTCAGTCTGTCGCAGGAGTGTGACTTGGAGACTACAGTCACCACCCAAACCTAACTGACGGAAAAGTCTGGCTTTCCCCACCATCCATTAACAGAGAAAAAAAATGAAGGAAATGTCTTCTAAAACAACTAGATGAGTTAACATTTGTAAAGTGCCCGGAAAAGTCCTATTTCATAGTAAATGCTGTATTGTATTGTTAAGCCAATAAAAAATAAAGCCTAGGTCAATGCCAGAAGTTGGATTAAAGTTCGCCTCATGGCTTTCTCTGACAGTGTTTTAATCACCAGGAACAAGTGCAGTAAAGTCAAGTGGGGCCCTGGGCTGTTGTGTTGACCCTTGACACCACCGGGGCTGCAGGATCCAAGCCACAGGTGTTAAGCATCACAGAATTGGAGCCCTTTGGGGCTAGAAGGGGTTTCAGACTGCCCAGTCCTGGAGTTTGAACCTGGAGCTCACATGTCCTTCGACAGTCCCTCAGTGAGATTCAAAAGGTCCATGACCCCTTAGAATGTGATGCCCAGTGTTGTGGTTTTCTGCATTTTTCAGGCACAGGGCCACAGTTTTCATCCCATTAGAGAGCTCTGCGACCCAGCAAGGTTTTGAGGCTCTGGTCTAGCAGTGCCTTCTGAGGTCCGCGTTAGCGGCAGGGAGGGAATCCTAGTCCTTGGGACTTCATTCCAGCCCTGCTTGCTACCAAACAGGCTTCTGACTCCCTCCACCCCTCTCCCAGTTCCTTTCCTAGGGCACTTGATGGATGAGAAATCACCCAGTAGGACTGGCAGGTCCATCCGGTCTGGCTGCCTGCAGGGAGATGAGCTTTTCTGTCATCTGCTGCCTCCTCCTGCCATTGACTCTCCACTGCCTGGGAGCACCTTTTTCCACCACTTGAAGGGCCCCCATTACCCAAACTCTCGCCCCACCCCCTTCCCCTATCATGCACATTCCCAGCCACGCCAGCATGGCAGGCACGGTGGCCTGACTGGTCAGTGGATCGTGGGGGCGGGAGAGGCCACAGGAGCAAACGGCCTCCTATCCTGGCACTGCAGCTTCTGCCTCGCCTTTCATAAAGGGGCTGTGTGAGTTCCAGGGTTGGGAATGCGGCCTGATGGTGCAGTGACCTGGAACTGCCTGCTTCCGAGCCACTCCTGTGGCCTTATCTCACACGGAAGATATGTCGGAAATTTGCCAAAGTTCATCCTAACTTTCTAGAAGTTATTCTTTCAAACATTTATCAAAACACCTCAGAATATAAAGCAGATGTAAAGGTACCCAGCATCCCCGCTCCCACCCCAGGATTTCTCAGAGGCCTCAGGAACTAGTAGAACCTCGCAGTAGAACACCTGCCTACCTGCCAGGAGATGCCATCTGGCTGCTGATATTTACAGACTTTGGCAGCCCAAGCCTGCCTCCTGGAGCTGGCCCCTTGCTGTCGCTGGAGTAAGCCCTGAAATTGATAGACGCCTGCCCTCTGGTGGCAATTCCAGGGATAACACCACCCTGAGGCCCAGCTCCAGAGCCCTGATTGGGCGGGATGCTGAAGGAAGTATCTTCTCTAATTAACAAGTCAATGCTGATTTCCCTTCTGGCCCATTAAGCTCCTTGACTCATTATTTAACCACTCGGGGATATTTTGAAACTGGACACATTCTATTTTTCTGTTAAAACACAGTCTCTTAGGAATGTCTGAGTCATTTGAATTTCACAGGAATTTTATTAGCAGCTTGGGATTTCCAAACAGCCCCTCAGCCAGAAAGTGCAGCTTCAGCCCAACCTCTGTCCTAGAGCCTTGGGGCCCAGGGTCCTGCTCTTCAAGGAGCTAGAAGCCAAGAGCCTATTTGGATTCTGACTTCAGCCTCATATCTCTGGCTAAGGAGGCCCTCGACACCTCCACAAAGGTACACACTCAGTCTCAGTGAGTGTCCCTAAATTGGGGGGGGCCCCCCACAGGCTGGGCTGGCACCCACTTGCCTTCACTGGCTTGTAGCTCTTGCTCCCAGACTCCCTTTGTCATGTTCCATCTGTCCCCCGAAATACCTGTCACCTCTCCCAAAGCAGTTCCCCCCAAGTCACTCGCCCTCACACTGAAATGCGAACTCTTACTCAGTGGGCACCGAGCAGGCCCATGATTCTGCATTTCCAACCAGGTCCCAGATGATGCTGATGCTGCTGGTCCGTGGAGACCACTCGGCTTCAAGGACCTCCAACATTGGTTCTTAATCTCCGCCACACACTGGAATCACCCAAGAAGATCAAAAAATACTGAGGCCCGGGTCCTACCCTAGAGGTTGTGGTAGAAATGGTCTGGTGTGTGGCCTGGGCCCTGGAACTTTTGAAAGCTCTCTGGGTGGTCCTAGGATGCAGCCTGCTTGGAGAACCACTAACCACAGTGCAGACTGCAGATTTCCAGGCCCAGCTCCTCGTCAGTTGCTCTGTCCCTCCACCTGCTTCAGTTCAGTCCACCCCCGTATGTGTTGCCCTGGGGTCTTGGGGTCCACATCTACCATGATGCAAATAGAACCTCTTAACCTTGTGCAGAATGGGGGCTGCCTGAGGTTCCTCCGTGGTGGGCCTGGTTGAGTGCTGGTAGTTGAAAGCAAAGTTGGGGCAGGCATGAGGGACAGTCGGGTTGGCGCAGATGGAAGAGCAGGACCAGCGCAGTGGTCACGGGCTCCATTCTGATGCTGCCTTGGGGTTCTCTGGGAACTGTGCCTGTTGTGCCCTGGGCCATAGGAACGCCTGCAGTGTCTGCTTTCGGTGGGCTTTGGCAAACTGCACTCAGCACTGAAGGGGAAAGCCCTGTCTTCTCCCAGCCCAGCTCCTGGCTACTGTTCTTCTCCTGTTTATTCTGTTGGAGGTTCTTCGGGCCTGAGCAGAGTTTTGCCATCAATAGTTGCTTTGTAATGTACATCCCACCACACCCCAGATGGGCCAGGCCACACTCCCTCCAGCTCTTTCTCAAAGGTCAGTTTCTCAGAGCGGTCTGCCCTGACTGCCTTATTTAAAAGGTCACCCTTGGTGCCCATCCCCGCCCCCAGTACCTCCCAACTGTAGTACCCACCACATAATCTGCAAATGTGTTGTGTTTACTGTTGGACTCCCTCCTCCACTGAAATGTAAACTGCCCCAGGGTTGCTGCCCGATCACAGTGCCTCCCTAGCACCTGGCGGGTACCTGGCATTCCTTTGACTTCCCTGCCTGGTTTCTGAATCCTGCTGGGTGCCTGGTTCCCTGCCTGGCTGCTCCCTGAGGCCGAGGAGCACTGTGGCATCAGGGCAAGGCTATTGCCCACTGCGGGCGGACTCCAGACACCTGCTCTTTACTGGGCCACCAGTCCCCAGTCTCAGCCACCCCGCTTTGCTCCTACAGCTTCTCAATAACCAGCCCCTGGTCTGGTTAGGAAGTTTTTCTAACCAAACAAGAAAATAAAAATCAGCATTTCAGCATTTTAAGCACCAACGTAAAATGACTTTTCCCTCCCATGGAAGCAGGTCAATTGAGATTGGAGTCTGCTCTTTGCAGAGAAACAAGTGTTTTGTTTCATCCTCTTCTTTCTTTCTTTTTTTTTTTTTAATTTATTTGAGAAAGAGTGAGAGCTAGAGAGAGAGAGAACGCACACAGAAGGAGATGGAGAGAGAGAAGCAGGCTTCCCTCTGAGCAGGGAGCCCGATGCAGGGCTCAATCCCAGGACCCTAGGCTCATGACCTGAGCCAGAAGCAGACACTTAACTGACTGAGCCCCCCCTCAGCACCCACTCATCCTCATCTTTCTTTGGGACCTTGTTGTTGTGGTAGAGGGAGAAGACTCTGAGAGGCACATCCATTCATCTGGGGTGTACAAGGTACAGAAACCAACAAATGCCCCGGGTCCTTGCACTGACTGCACGGACAGTCTTCTGCCGGTTGCTCGGGGTGACACGGCCCAGCCAGATGGCCTTCGCAGTTCCCCTTTTTAGTTATAACTATAGGACATGCTTGCCTCCCATTTCAGATGACAATGAAACGACATCAGTTTTGGGGGCCACTGATAATTGGACTGGGTTTCCGAGAGGATGTGGAATTAGAGCAGAGTCTCCTTTGAGAGCTGGCAAGCAAGGTGCTTATGGCGATGAGTGATCTGGGAGGAGCTGACAGGAGGGCAGGAGGGAAAGTGCTGAGGCGGCTGCAGGCTGGCATGAGAGAGGTGTGAAAGGGGGAAGGATTAAAATAGGGCCCCTGGGCTGTTGGGGCAGGAATATCACACAGTGGGAAAAGAAGAAGGAGGGGTAGGTGAGCGGTGCAGACAGGTGAGAAGCAATCAGCTGAGTAATTAAAGCCAAGGAGATCTTACAATTCAATTCATATCCAAAAGCAGCAGCTGCTGGTAGCAACAGTGGGCGGCAGCCTCTAGGCCTCTCTGAGCCTCTGAGTTGTGAGGTGGAGGCTTCAGCAGCCTTGTCCTCCTTTGGGGGCCTTTCCTTCCCTGGCTCTGGCTTCTCACCTGCAACTCCGGGTTCCCATGCGTCCCTCTGACCAAACCACAACCACCCTCACCAGACCCCCTCCACACCCCTCTGCTCTGAACACAGGACGCCCAGTTTCAGTTGAATTTCAGACAAACAATGAATAATTTTTTAGTATAACTCTATCCTTTGTGGTGTTTGGGATGTACTTATACTAGGAAATTGTTCCTTGTTTATCTGAGATTTAATTGGATGTTCTGTGTTTTCTCTGGCAACCCTCCTGAGCTCCGTGTGATGTCAGTTTGGGGTCTTTGTACCATCTTCCAACAGCTGGGGGCTTCTCCAAGCTTTCTCCCAGATGGATCGTGAAGAAGAAATTCCACCTCAAAGCACTCACAGTATTCCTTTGCAGAGAAGGGAGCATCTCAGAATGCCCTCTTCCAGTGACATCCTTGGGATCCCAGGGCGGGGTGGGCGGCGGATGCAGGTGCTGACCCCCCTCAGCAGTTTCTCCCTCTGGTTGAAGAGGAGGGAGATAGCCAAGTGTTTGGGTCATCAAATAACATCAACATTCTCATCAACCCATTTCAGCAACATGGTACTTCATAGGTCAGATACATTCCCTCATTTAACTTTCAATAACCCAGGAGTTAAGGAGTTTTATGAATGGGAGACTGAGGCCCAGAATGCAGATACCTTCACACATAGTCCTGGATGTCCAAAGGTGGAGCCAAAAGTGAGGGTTTTCCCTGCCGAATGCTGTCTCTGCTTCTTCAGGATGCCTAATTCTTCCTCACCAAGGCATTGAGGCTTGGCTTCAGCACCCCCACCCCCCTAGAGGCACCCCTCTTTCCCAGGATCTTGTGTTCTGGAAGGGAGTACATCAAATGCCCTGAGAGACCTACCCAGCTCTGAGGCTCCGCCCCTCCTTCCCACCTTCAGTCCTACTCAGGAAAAATTCTGTCCTTGGTGGCTTCATCTCCACCTGTTGGGGTTTCCCAAAAGATTATCCATGAAGCACTAGTCCCACCAGATGCTCGGTGACAGGACATTGCTATGATCCAGTGAGTTTGGAAAGCATGGCTACTGTGATCCATTTCGAGCATGGTGATGCATAATAACATATTCAAGGCACTGAAATGTCCCACCTAGAAAAATATCCATTTGAATTTGACCCAAATTTTCCAAAACATGTCCAACCATAGAAATTATCAAGTGACAACCATTCACATTCTGTGGAACTGGGACTCCATACAACCCACTTTGAGAAACAGAGATTTAGTTCAAATCTTTGCATAGCTAAAAAGCGCTGGAAATTCATTCATTAGTTAACTGAGCATTTATTAGAGGTGAGCTGAGGGCTTCCTAACTTTAGAGCCTATGCTAGATTCCGAGACCAAACAAGTCTTACGATAATAACAGCTCATTTTCATGCAATTCTTACACCCAGCCAGGCTCTTTGCTGACCTTCATGATCTCCTCCAGTGATTACAAGGAACCTATGCGATGTGGGTTTCACACCCATTGTAGAGTCCAAAGCACGAACTGCTGCTGCTGAGCTGCCCAGGTCAGCCTCCGTACCTAGCTCCATCGCCTCCTGAGTTGGTTTTCCTCTTCGTGATTCTACCCAGTGACCTCTCAAAGAAGGTTGCATTTTGCTGAGAGACACAGAGCTGGGGAGGAATGACGAGGGTGGGTCTGAGAGCAGAGCTATGGCCGGGATCTCACCCTCTGTCCCCGCCTCCTGTCCCGCTTTTGTCCCCACAGGTCTACCTGGTTGAAGCCGTGCTGTGGGAAGAGAGCAGCCGTGTGGCAGGTATTTTTGCTCAGTGCAAGTCTCAACAGTTTCCTGGTAGCCTGTGTAATATTGGTGGTGATTCTCCTGACTCTGGAACTTCTAATAGATATAAAGCTTCTCCAGTGTGAGTAGCAAGAGAGATACATATGCAAATACATATGATGTCAATATTCAATGTGCATCCATCAGGGGTCCCCAACCAGCAGTGCAATCTACTCCCCAGCCCAATGCCGCTGTCGTGCCCCTGGCCCCATGGCTCATGGGGATTGCCACCCAGGGAGGAAATCTGGCAGCTCCTCTCCCCATCACCTCCAGTATCTGTTTACCCTTTCTCCCTAATGTGGCCTCTCCAGCTGCCCCTGCCCTTCACAATCAGAAACTGATGAGATCTAAAACGTTGGGGACCCCTGTGTGCACTGTTTTGTTTTTGTTTTTTTAATTTTTCCCATTTGGAATTTTCCAGGTTGGATTTTTCTGTAGCTTACAGAGAGTTCTCACATGTGGAGGCGATCACCTTGTAGTAAATGAAAGGAACAGCAACCACAGTGATGATAGGATTGCTAGTATTGTTATCTAGCCGTCAGTTGGCAGAGTTACTTAGGGCTGTGAGCATCCTGAAAGCGCTTCTCCATACATCTGACCCTAGCAGGAACCCTGGGAGGTGGATGTGACTGATTTTATCTCATCTTATAGGCAAGGGAATTAACATTTGGAGAAGTTAGAGACTTCCCCTAGGTAAAGGACTTCAGGCCACCAGTCCATTCAATGGCCCGGCCAGTTTCCTTCCCACCGTAGGTCTCTTGGTGTTCATCCTACTCTTGTGTTTAAGGGAGCCTGATGCACATGGCCATCGACGGCTTGTCTGCTCCCTCTTCTGTCCTTCTGGATGTGCTGTGGTAACGTGACTGCTGGGGCGGGGACACCTACTGCCCCCGACCCTTGCAGACCCCTATTTAGTACACCAGTGGGGAGAGCCAGGCATCTTCACTCTTGGCTTTGGATGAGTGAGTGGTTTCTGGTAGAACTCCCGGATCCCCCCACCCCGCCACATTTCTCTGATTCAGGAAGCAGATTATTCAAGTGCAAATAAAAAAGAGATGAAATTATTGGCCCCCAAGATTCTGCCATTGGCAAAATCAAGACAATAGACCTAGCCACCCCAAACCCATTAAGTTGTCTTCGACTTGTTTTCTCAAATGTCCCCAATTCTTTTACTGGAGCCTCTCTTTTTAGGATCCATCAGAGCTCCTTCCACGCCCCATCAGCCTTCCCTACTCCCTAAGAGAGGATGACAGGGAGTACAGAATTGCTTTTGTCTGATAAGCCTCCTTGGGTTTTGTGCAGCTGGTGGCCCCTTGGTTCCAATCAAAGTATCTTCCAGCATAAAGTGACCAGCACTGGTTTTACACTCAACCTGTCTTCAATTAAACCATGTTGTATACTTTCACTCCCACTCATCCATATGTCTGCTTTTTATGAGGTCTTGGCCATAACAGAGTCTTTCTTTCCCTGTCATAGGTTATACTTGGGGCCCTCGGCTGCTCAGGTTGTGACATGGCATTGAGTAGAACTGAGAACCTGGCCGACACTGGAATTTTGCTTAAAATTAAGTATCCAGGAGATTGATTTTGGTGAGAGATCCAATAGCAGCTCATAAAAGGCATCTTAAATTCCATAAAATGCACAATCAGAGATTTATTGCTCTTCTAAAGCAAACCGTAAAAAAAGGCACAGGAATTCATTTGAGAAATAATGGGGAGAGATTTTATGTTTTCAGAATCATCTGGAGGTCTTTTCAGAGTCACACAGGCCTCAGACTCTCACTTCCCACTAGTCCTCATGTGGCCTGGGATGGAAAGAATCCACAGTGCATCCAGGCCTCATCCTCTAAGGGTCACATTGGCCCAATGCCAGGGTACCCCGAGGTCTCCCACCTGGAACCTGGTATTGCAGCCTTGCTGTATATGCTCTGGGGACATGCTCCACGGCTGGGTTTCTGCCCGCCCCCAGGGTTCACTGATCTCAGCACTTTGGGGGAGACTGTGGGTTCTTCTCTTTAAAGCCAGCTTCCCCACTGAGGCCCTGGATATTTTCCTTTAGCCCCTCGGGCTGCACGCTAAGCAGGCCTGGCCCAACCCCAGAAGAGAAAGGGCATAGGCACATTTTCTGCAACATTCCTGCACCCTGTTTGGGCCCTGCCCACTGCCCTGTGGTGTCTCTTTCAGGCCTGCCTTCTGGGAAGCATCCCCACCCATCTATTCTCCATCAGAGCCCACCTGACCCTCATCCTGGGCCCCAGCACCCTGCTTTTGACCTCACTACTTGATGAACTATGCCCTTCTTAGGCTTGGAAGCTGGTCTTGGCTCCTGTATTTTAAGAGGGTCTTTCAGAGCAAGCACCTTCACTCCAAGGATTCTCTGGTGGAAGGTGGGGTGGGAGCTTTCGGGGGCTGACAGCTCTCTCCACTTGCACTCTGGAGTCTGGAGGGGAAATGGAGCCACCTGGAAGGATAGCAGAGCCCAAATGCTTGTCCTTCCATGCTCAGTAGGTGAAGGCCCCTGTACTGGGGCTGCCTCCACCCTCATCCCCCAGACACCCTGGCCGACTGGCCTCTCTACACTCAGAGTTTTCACAGTAAAAAGCCAAAGTAAGCTTGCCTTGAGTCCCACTGACAGTTTTGGGACAAAACTGAGCCCACAGTTTTGGAGGGGAATGGTGGTAGGAGTTTCTGAAAGCTCATCTGCACTTGACCGAAGCTGCCTACCCAGCTCTGAAAGCCACGGAGGTCTTCATAAGCCCGGCTCTGGAGGGCCCTTTCTAGGAGGATGGCTGTAGCTCAAAGCCCACAAGGCTGATGAGACTGAGCTCGAATTCTGGGAGGCAGCCTATGGGGGAGATAGAGGAGGCCTCTCAGAAGGAAAGAACAGCACCACTGGCCAGCCGTCCTCCCACCACCTCCACCGCAGACACCATTTTAAGCTGCCCTTGATGTTCTCTGGCCTGATTCTGTCCAGATCTCTATGTTCCCAGGAGCAGGCCCTGGGCTCCCAGAGGTCTGCCTCCATGCTGTGAAGGCCCTCTACCAATGCACCTAACTCCTTCCACCTAAAATTGGCCCATTATTGTGTTTGTTGCAGTTTCCAGTGCATTCCAGTTTGCCGGCATAATTCACTGGATCAGCCTGGTCATTCTCTCGGTGTTCTTCTCAGAGGTAGGTAAAGACTTGGGTCCTGTGACCTCTTTAGGACAACTCCTGCCCTGGGGAGACCAAGCTCTGTTCCCTAAATATTTACCAGTGTCCCGCCCTCTGCTGGCCCTCAAGACTGCACAGAGGGGAAAACAAGGCAGGGGGCTTGTTTTAGGAGGTGTCAGTGCCACTGCTGGAGGCCTGAACCCCAGCTCGTGACCCCTGCGTGGAATCCCAGAGGACAAGCAGGTGTCCTCCGAGTAAGGGGTAGGCAACAACGTGTGTGAAAGTGAGACTGAGGAGGAAGTGTCTGAGGGAGGGCAAAAGGCCATGTGTGTGAGCAGCAGGCAGGGGGCTGGGCTAATGCCCGGGGGGCCTGCAGGTGGTGAGAACTACCCAGGGCTTGGGCACACAGTGGGCAGAGAGAATGGACTCACAAGCCTGGGCAGTGGACTTGAGCAGGGGATGCAGGACTGTGGGGTCTGCTAGGCCGAGTATGAGCAGAGGGCCACAGGAATGGAGTGGTGGGATCAGAGATCACGGACACCCTTTACCATTGCTCTAGCCAGCCAACTGAAGCCCAAGTCGGGAATCTCCCTGTGTGAGGTAAGAGGGAATGAGCTCCTGGGGACTCCTGGGCCACTGGGTTTTAGTGTGAGCTAGTTGCCCAGTGTGAGACTGAACCGTATGGGCAGCCAGGATGCCAGCACCTTGCTCTGCCTGTACACAGGGGTGAGTGACCCTTCTTTCGAGCAGTCCCCAGACCATCACCGTGATACCCTGGCCTGCATTTCAGTGCCATTGACTTCGGACTGCTGTGGGCCAGGTCTCCCAGGGGGCTGGAAGGTTGGGCTTTATCTTGTGAGCAGTGGCACATCATTAAAGATGGGAGAATTTCCTGTGGAAATCCAGTTCTTCCCAATGGAGCAAAAGACTAGCCCAAGTCAGCTGCTCACTGTCCCTATCCGCCCATTTGCCCCACCTCCACGGCCACAGACCCACATCAGCTCATGCAGAGGGCCCAGTGGAGCCTTTCAGCAGGGTCAAAGCATGGGGAGAATGGCAGAAAGAAAAGGCAGAGAGCCTGTTGGAGAGATGCGTGCACATGCATACACACACCCACACACACACACACACACACACACACACACGGCTCACGTCAACATGGATGCTGCTACCCCACAGGCTCAGGGGGCTCTGGGTCCC
The DNA here is from genome assembly GCF_002288905.1 of Enhydra lutris kenyoni. NCBI lineage: Eukaryota > Metazoa > Chordata > Mammalia > Carnivora > Mustelidae > Enhydra > Enhydra lutris. Next base: position 348,069 of record NW_019154115.1, read on the forward strand.
AGAGCACAGCAGTGCCTCAAAGGGAAGAAGGATGCTGTGCGAGAGGAACCTCGTGAGTGAAGGTATGGAAGTATAGACTATTTGGAGACGTGGTCAGGAAACCCAAAGAGTTAAGAGTCCTGAGGTCCTCTTGTGGGCTGGCTCTGGCCCCTTATAGTAGCCCTCAATAGCCTTCAAAGATCAGTCCTGAATCCTGAGTCTGGGTGTGCAGTGTGGTGGGCTGGGTGGCAGGCAATCCAAGCATAGAACATTCCCTTCCCATGCCTCGATTCCTTCAGCCCACAGAGCTGGCAGGCAAGCCCAGGCCTGAAGCTCTGGCTATGGGGGCAGATCCCAACATTGACCCTCCCGGGGAGCGTCCCCACCAGCTCGCTGAAACCATTGCCCTGGAGGTGACTCAGCAGCCCCTCCACAGTGCCTGCTTCCCAGCCTCCCTCCCTTTGGAGGGTCTTGCCCTCCCCAGCTCCCTTGCCTCCACTCCCCATGATTCCCTCCCACAAACACACAGGCCATGGCCAAATGTCTCCTTGATGCAAACCTTGGAAAATGTGTCCTGTGCCTGTGACTGCCAACAAAATTGTTTCATCAGTTGAGGCAGTTTTTCCCTCTGTCCCTCTGCTTTGGTTTTATTAGCTTTGCAGAATTTATTTCCTAGCATGAATTTGGCATTCCCTTCCTGTCACTGCCAGAGACAAGATGCCTGAGACAGACACACCCCTGTGCAGAGGAATCTCAGCCTCAAACCGCCACCCACTCCCAGACACACACCCAGAGTGGGAGGGCTCCCCACCAGCTTCCCACCAGTCCCTGCCCTTGGCCTTGTCAAAGACCAAAGACCAGGCCGGGTGGAGCCATAACCGGGTAGCATCAGAGGAGTAACGCGGAGTAACAGAGGGCTAACAGGGGAGTAACAGGGCACCCTGCCCTGTGGGAACTCAGGGCTGCTACATGCTGATCTCAGGATGGGGCAGCCCAAGTCATGCACCTGGGTTTGCACATATCACGGAGTGCCCCGAAGAACCAAGCATCAGCAAGCGCAAGAAAGCCTCAGAGAGGTCCCCCTCCACCCCTGTTCCTCAGCGGGTTTGGAGTTGTGGGATAGTGTTTGTGCTCCTTGGTGATTAGGGCACCTCTGGTGAGAAGGCCAGGGGAGCCAGTGTCCCTCAGCTGTGCATTTTCAGTGGCCTTTTTCAAAGGGTACAGACAAAGAGAGTGGCCTGGGGTTACCTGGCCAATTCTGGCCAAAACTGGGCCCAGGCCTCTGGGCTCCTAATCTAGGTTGTCACCACTGCATCCCTCTGTGACCCTAGTGACAAAAGGTTGTGAAGGGACCGAGACTCTGGGGGAAGGGCCAGGGCCAGGAACCGAGAAAGAAGAGATCCAACCCTGCAAAGCCTTGGACCCCTGACCTAGCGCAACCAGCACACCCTCCTCATCTAGTGTGAAATGAACATCACTCCCTTGAAATCTGGCCCCGTTTTCCTCAGGAAATACCTAGAGACGTGGCTGTAGGCCAAGGGTGGGGTCATTCCAAGACTGCAAGCCTGGCAGGACTTAATGAATGGGTGTTAATTCACAGATTCTACAAAGGTTTGACCTACAAGGCTCCTGATGCTGTGGTAGATGACTTTTGACCAGTCCTAAGCAGTATTCTAGCTCTTGTCTCAACTAAGCTTTAGGGCAACCCAGAATGTGGGCGTGGCATTTGACAAGTTGGGACAGTGAGGCCTAGAAAAGAGTGGAAAGCTGCCCAGGGTCTGCAGGAATGACAAGTGGGACCAGAAGCAGGCTCCACCCCATCCATTGCCCATCTCAGTGCTCTGAGGGCTGTTTGAAAGCAGATGGGTCACCCTGTGCTGTGCAGCCCCAGGAGACATGTCTAGACCCAAAGAAGAGAAATTTGAGGCTGCTCTGGGCTCAGTTTGAGGACATCTGTTCAAACAGGCTGTGCTACTTGCCTGAGATGCTTCTCAATGTCACTTGCCTGACAGTGAATATCAGGCAGGCAGGCTGGGTGGGGTCCCTAAAAGGGCCCAAGGTGAAAGCAGGTGCCCCAAGAGTTTCCTGGGCCCTGATAGTCACTGTGCTTCTGGATGGCTCTGTAGCACCCAAGAACGAGCAAAACTTTTGGAGTCCAGATGGAGAATTGTACAAATGCTGTTTGTAAATCATAGTCAACCCAACCCTTGGCTGACATAGGGACCAGCCAGCCACGTGTAGCCGGGGAGCCCAGCTGCTTCTCTTGCTGAAACTGTACGGGGTTGGGGCCTAGCCAGACTGGACCACCCAGCAGCAGGGTTCTCGCACGGGCCAGGAGGTGTTGGCCCCGTCCCCTAATGCTGGGCATGGTGGGAGGGGGAGGGTAGAGAGGCCCAGCTCTTTGCCTGGAAGAGGAGAAAGCCGACCTGTGGCTGGCCCTCTAGATAGGAGCCTCAAGACAGTGGTGGAAGCAGCTGCTGCTTCGTCCTCCTCTTCCTCTTATTATTTTATTGAGGTGAAATTTGCATAACATAACTCTTTTAAACTATACCATCCAGTGGCATTTAGAGCATAGCCTGTGCTAGGTCACCTCTTTTGAGTGCCACAACATTTTCCTCCCTCTCAGAGGAGGCCTGAACCCATGATGCAGTCACTCCCCACTCCCCCTTGACCCAGCCCCTCCAACCACTGATCTGCTTTCTCTGTCCGGGAACTTAACTAGTCTGGGTATTTCACATAAACACAGTCATATGATCCACGATCTTTTCCATCAACATAGCATTATCAAGTTTACCCATGTTGTTGCATGGCTTAGGGAGTCATTCCTTATTATGTCTGAATAGGATTCCATTGGATGGAGAGGCCACATTTTGTTTTTCCACCTGTCAGTTGGTCAAGGCTTCTTTGGCCATCAGTTGTGGGGGCCACCTCCTCTCCAATGCAGCCACTCCATCTCAAGGGAGCCTGGCCTGCTGGCTTACCTGTGCCTTTACCAAGGGAAGGCCATTGCCAACTAAGCCAAACTGACCCAGGGCTTCCTCTTTCCAAATCAGCAGCCACCCCAAGACTCTGGACTCATGAGGGGGTCCCTTTCCCACCTGCCACTTCCTCCCAGGGATGAGCCTTGGTCATCCCACAGAAGGCAAGAAGCGGTGCTGGGCTTCACGCTCTGAGAAATGATGCATTTGCATCCCCTCTGTGTCTGACGAGGATGCAACAAGAGGGAGCCAGTTTGGCCACGGGGGTGCAGCACGTGGGGCAAGTCACGGGCGCTCTCTGGGCCTTGGCTTCCTCATCTTTGACCTGAGGGACTTGGGCCTATCCCAGAGGCAGGGTTGCCTTCTTGACCCCGCCAAAGGGGGCGCACTTCAGGAAGAGAGTCTGGCTTCCCTGTCTGCCTTTCCACATTTCAGAGAGGTGGAGGGAAATCAGGGCCCCAAACCTTCCTTTCCCCCAGCTGAGAGAGCCACACATCCTGTCACTTCTGATTGCACTTGTCCCTTCCATAATGTGAGCAGTGGCTGCCCCACCACCTCACAGGAAAAGCCTGATAGGATTATGAAATTGTCCTAAAAAGACTGAAGAGGAGGAAATGGGTGAGAGCCCAGAGCACTGGACTTCTCGAGGGATCAGGCTTGATTCAGAAGGTGCGAGGCTGCCATCCCCAGCCCGGGCCGTGTGCCCCACCGCCCCCGTGGGACCAGCACTGGAGCAAGCCTGCTGTGACTTCTTGCTGCTTTTCCATCACTGCCAGGAGCCCTTGGTCTTCGCACACCTCAGCCAGGCACCTGAGGTGCTGTGCAGAGATAAAAATCTGGTGCCACCGTGCAGGCCCAGCTTCGGGGTGTCTGTAGTTGGCTGGGAAGCAGCCAAGCAAATATGAGAGCCCTGGAAAAGGGGCTGAAGTTCAAGCTCAAGGTAGTCATGGAAGCAATCTGTCCACAGAGGTGTGATCTTGCAAGTGGGTGAGCTGGAAGGACCTCAGGCAGCGGTCACAGAATACATAGGGGACAGAGGCGGGAGCCAGCACCCTGTGTCTGGTTGTCCACTATGGCAGGGGAGGTGATGAGACATCTAGGGAACCCCAGCAAGACCAGATCACAAAGGCCCCTAATGTCTTGCTCAGGGGTTGGGGTCTTGATCCAAAGCCAGTGGGGAGCCGCCGGAGACCTCTAAGCAGGAGAGGGGTGTGACGACATTGGCTTTTTAGAGAAGTCACCTTGATATCCAGGTCTGGAGGAAGTAGGAAGACTGGAATTTGGAGACCATTTAGGAGGCATGGCTCAGCTGTTCAAGGTTAATGGTTTGAACCAGAAAGTGGAAGGGAGATGGAGAAAGGGACAAGGCGGAAAGAGATTAAAGAGCTACACTGATCACAGATCATCACTGGCGGCCAGGGGTTGGAGGGGAGCACGGCAGTGGAGAAGGCCAGCCAAAGAGGCGACAGTGATGGGTTTTGCCAAGCGGAGCTCCTGCCGGACACATGGACTTAGGGGGTTTCTGGGTATGGGTGGGAATTGCAGCCAAGGTAGTGATCATCCCTGGATGGGGTTAGGGAGTAGAGAAGAAACTGGGGCCCTGGGAAGCACTGTCAGTATGGACGGAGGAAAAGAAAGCCCAGATGAATGAGCAGGTGTAGCCAAGGGAAGTGGGAGGAGAACCCAGAGCCGCTGGTACCCTGGAGACAGAAGGGGGGTTCTGGAAGAGGAGGAAAGTGCCCAGCACACTAGACACTGCCACACTGAGATAAATTGCAGGACTTTATCCATGAGGGCCGGCAACAGGAGGTCATCGCTAACAAGGTAGGAACGGTTCCACCGCTGTGGTGGGGCTTGTGGCAGATTGCAGTGGGTGAGTGGAGGCGCCACCTCCAAACCTCCACCTGGGAGAAGAGGGACGGCAGCAGCTGAAGGGAGACATGGGATCAGTGAGGGATGTTTTAGAATGAGGAGACTGAGAGGGTTCTTGGGCTGACAGGAAGTTCTGGAACTCAGCTTTGCACAGCCTGTGTGTTTCACGCTTGCTTCCTTAGCCGAGGGCTGGCACAGCGTACACACACACAATGTAGAAGGGACTGACAACTGGTCGTGTTGTCTGCCCTACGGGTCTCATACCCATTCTTTCAAGGGAGTTGAGCACCTCCTGCCAGAATGAAGCCAGCACCAGGGAGAGCGCAGCAGTTTGCCCATGAGCCCTGGTCCGACGGAGGTATTGGCTACTGTGTCTGGTCAGGAGTTCATGTGTAGACCCCTAGGGAAGACACCAACCTCCTGGGGAGGAGGCTTGCTGTGCTCCATGCCCATGGATTTTGAGGGTGTGAGGATAGAGGAGTGAAGGGGAGGGTGGTCGCTCTGTTCCTGTTTTATCAGCACCTAAGCCTAGGAGGCACCATTGTGCTCCCCCATCACCCCCAATCTGCACCTGTTACCCAGAAAGCCTTTCTTGTGCGCACCAATTCAAGACTGCTTTCAGAGCCTACAAAGGTTCCTCACATTTCTTACTTCTTCCTTGTGGCTGGATCCTGAATTCCATGTCTTCCTCTTGCTGCTCTCACTTAACCTGGGGATGGGGGGATTAAGAGGAAGGAGCCAGCAGCTATCTGAGCAGAGAAAACTCGCCTAAGAGTTGATGTGCTTCTTGAAGAAGTGCGTGGGGTCAGCCTCCAGCCACCTTGTGCCCACCGCGGGTGTTCCCAAGGCCAGCCTGCACCACACTCCCCCACCCTGCCCAGCTACAGTGTTGCCGGGGCACAGGCGCAGACCTAGGTGTGTGCTGCTCCCTTCTCCCCCGCTGGTGGGGCCTGGTTTCGGGGATGGCTCTGCAGGGAGCAAGGGTGCCAGCCCCTACTCTGCTCACCAGGCAGTGAGCCAGGGTATCTCCCTCTGTCTGGAAAAGGGGTACCTTTTTAAAATTTTATTAGAGGCGTTCTACCGACTAGCAGGTGCTTCTGCCTGTATCCCCCAAGGTTCCCAAGCCCTAGAAGCTCATCAGACCCCATCCCAGGGAGAGAAGGTGGGGCCTTCTCAGGAGGCGCAGGAGGCCTTACTGCCACCTGACTAAGACAGAGTCTGGAGCAGATGCCAGAGTCTCACTCTTCCCTCCTGCTGCCTAAAGCCTAAATCCCTTCTCCAGGGAGAGGGGAGAGGAGTCCTTCCAGAAAGCAGGGCTTCCTGAGGGGAAAAGATGTGGGCATCTGAGGTGGGAACGAAGAGGGGCTGAGGACCAAAGGGTTTACCTGTTTCTCCCTGAGGCTGTTTCTGCACCTGCAAGATGGCAGGGGAGCTGGGCTTATAGTAAATATGTGATGCTCTCATTGAAGTTTCGCTAAGAGTTTGGCCTATCCCGTGTGCCAGAGCATCCTTAGCTCTTGAAGGCAAGGTTGGAATGAAGGGGCTGAAAACCCTCAGTCCTAGGCGGGAAAGAGGCAGCTGGAGCTTCCAAGCTCCAGGAATTCCGAGGATTTGGGTTTCCTTGGACCCTTGCTTAAAGCCCTTTGCAACTCGTGGGGGCAGGATTGCAGGACAAGGGGCCTCAGGTTGGAGTGAGTGATAAAACAGCCCCTCCTCACTACCCTGCTCTTGCCTTCCCTGAGGAGCTTCATAGCAGCCTGGTGAGGCGGGCAGCATGGGGCGCTGGTCCACCCTCGTTCTAGCCATTCGCACATGCTTAGTAAGGGAGAGAGCCACAAAGAGGATCTGACTTTGGACTGTTACTGTAATTCTCCTCCCTGTTGCATCTAGGCATGTGGCCTCCCTGTTCCCAACATGGGGCATTGTTGCTTAATAAATCCCTGTGGTTCCCGTGGGTACCCTAGGGAAGTTTGTGAAAAAGGCATATTCCTGGGCCCTGCCCCCATAGATTCGGATACCTGGATCTCCATGCGAGCCCAGGAATCTGCATTTGAGACAGATCCCCAGATGCTGACACAGGGAGTCCTTGCCTGCCTATTGAGAAACACAGCTGTGACTGGATCAGTCAGCCCCTAGCAGGCAGTGTGGCCAGGTCCCTGTCTCCGTGGGCAGGGGAGTTTGGCAAAGGATGCCGCAGATGAAGGCCGCCAGGTGGGCTGTCTCCAAGCTGGGTTCTCATTCTAGCTTTGACTCAGACTTGGAGCAGCTGTCTCCACGCCACCAGTTCCCCCTCTGCAGTGGGAGGCTGGGCCAGGAGGTGTCTCCACAGCTGCCTTTGGCTGTTGTGTTTCCATGGACTGGGTTAGGAAGGAGGAGGGTGACCTGAGTCGGACCTCAGAGGATGGATCCCAGTGGGATGGGCCAGCAAGGAGGGAGGCAAATAGCCCATGCTCCAGCTGCTCCGCTGGTTTCTGTGGCTCAGCTTTAGCCCAGTAGCCATTCAACTTCCCTCCCTTCCCGGAGCACAGAGGCTCCATGTGTCTTGTCCGCTGCCTGCTCCTCCCCTTGTGGGGGTTGCTGGCTGCATCTCGAGCCTGGCCGGCTCCCTTCTTTATCCCCCAACCCCGCATCCCCTGGACTGCTGCCTTGTTTATCAAGAAGTGAGAGGATTCCTTTTATATGAGGGTCCTAGAGTAGTCAAACTCAGAAATAAAAAGTAAAGTGGTGGTGACGGGCACAGTGGGGGGTGGGGGGGTGGGGACGGGGAATTGGGTTTTAATGAGTGTGATGGAACACTTCTGGAGATGAGCGGTTGCGTGACAGTGTGAATGTACTTAATGCCACAGTACACTTTTACAAACAGTTAAAACGGTAAAATTTGTATTATGTGTATTTTACCACAATTTTAAAAAGAGGAAAAAGGAGAAGTAGCAGCCCCAGGAGAAATCCTGTTCGGACCAGGCCCTCTTCCCCTCTCTCTTGGCCCAGACTTTCTGCTTCTGGGAGCCTCACAACTGGGAATTTGGAGTGGATGTAGCCAATGGGAGATTTCAGAGGAAATAAACACCACATTTCAATGTCAGCACAGTTAGATGGATGGAATAGCAACCAAAGAAACAAGGTCCATCTGTGGTTACGCTGCTGGAGAATACCACGCAGAGTCAAAAACATCCAGGTCCAAATGCCAACTCACCATCCAATGCCTGAATGACCTGGGAAGCCCCCTTCATCTCTGTGAGCTTCAGCTTCCCTCTCTGCAAAATGAGAACCACATGTGAGGTACTGGCCCAGGGCCTGGCACTTATTGGTATGTAGTAAATGGCAAAGGTTAATTTCATAAAGAATTGGGAGATTCGAGTCATTTAACCCATCTCCTTGGCATAGGGGAAACTCAGGCACAGAGAGGAGATTTGATTTGCCCAAGGCCACACAACCAGTGCATTACTGAGCTGTGACTTCAAGATGTTTTGGACCTCAACCCAGGTTTCTGGAGTTTGTCCTGCAGTTAAGCATTTGTCCCCTATCAAGAAGCCATGTGAGAATGGACATCGGGCTATCATATGACTCTCTCTGTTGTAAAAGATGCCACCAGGATCCCACCTACTCATTCCTTCATGAAGACAGGATAGGCTTTAACAAGGAGGAGGTGAATTTTATCAGCCAAGCCTTTTTGTGGTGTAAGTGTGGGTGGAGATCCATGGGCAGTCAGTGGCTTTGTTGAGTTCAGATGGCTGGTCTTATACTGCAGCCCATACAAGCAGAGACACCATCTGGTGTGAATTACTGGGAGCTAGTCATCTTGCTTTAGGAAGGGCCTCCAGACACATGTACCGGGGTCCTCTGGGACTGGCATGTACATACTCTTTTTGGAGTGAGACATAGTCCTGGAGAGAAGCCCTCTCCTGAAGGCAGCAGCACTGGAGTAAATTACTAGGGGTCTTAAGGAATTCGTCCTTCATGTGTGCCATTTGTTCATGGACTCAAACCACACTTGCATTCTGTGTCTACCCTGCGTGAGAGAAATCGGTGTCTCTTGAGCCTTGCCTGGGGGATCAGGGAAGTAATCACCACAAGGTACGATGAAGCACCCCAAGTGCTTGATGCTGATTGATGTCCCCAAGTTCTGCAGGAACACCAAGGAAAGACTGAGCCCAGGGAGTGTGGGAGACCTTCACGGAGGTGACATCCAAGCAGGGGCCAGAAGGACAGGAAGGCCTTTTCCAGGTAGAGAAGGGAAAGGGCACCACTGCTTAGCACACTGGCCACATTGCTCTAAAAAGAAAACAGAAAACACAAGGACTTCAACAAGGCGGGGTCCATTTCTCTCTCACGGAAGAACAAGTGGGGTGAACAGTTCAGGCAGATGTGGTCGTTTGGGGCTGCTGGGGACCCAGAACGACTCCATCTTGTTGCCCAGCCCTCCCTACCAAAGATGACTCACCCACCATACCTGCACAGTCTAGTCTTTGGGCAGAGGGAAAGAGGAGAAGGAGCCTAATGCCTTCTACAGCTGGGACATGTTGGCTGTAGCTGGGTGACCATGCTAATTATCCAATTATTCTCTAAGAAAAAGAGAGGAGATTGGGGGAGAAGGGAGGAGAGCGAACAGGCAGTCTGCCATATGCAAAGACAAGGCAAAAGAGAAAAGAGCTTGCATGTTTGTAGAATTGTGGCATAGACAGGCGTGCAGGAGATGACTCTGGAGAGGGAAGTGGGATCAGGGTATATTCTGTATGTCCTGGGAGCACTGCAGTGTGTTAGGGTGTGGGGTGGGGGGAGGTTTGCATGGATCGTGATGCAAACCAGGAGCTGAGGCAAAGTGTGGTGGGGAGGGCATGTAAGCTGAGAAACTCTCAGAGGGTGGTAAAGACATTTTCCATTACTGAACAAGGAGGCAGAGCCCCGATTCTGAGCTCTGGAATCTTCTCCGCTGGGGGGATGGGCAGGGGCTGGAGAGCAGTAATCATAATCTCTTCTCTCATTTCCTCTCCCCAGACTGTACTTCGGATTGTGGTGCTTGGGATCTGGGATTATATCGAAAACAAAATAGAGGTAAAGGCCAGCGTCGATGCACACCCCCCACACTGGCCATCCTGGGAGCCGGAAAATATCCCTCCGGGTGGGACCCTCAAAAAGGCCTGATCCTTCCACACTGGGTGCAGAAGTCCCTGTGGCTGTGTTGTTGGGGTTGGAGGGCAGGGGACAGGCAGATGGAGAAAGTTCCTGGCAAAGGGACAGCCTGAAAATTCTCCTCAAAATTCTGCAAGATTTGAGAAGTTTTTTTGAGTCAGTTGGAAAAGCTTTGAAAGGTGTCTTTCTGTGTCTACCCTGTGTCTTAAAACAAATGATTCCACTCTAAAATGGCCCAGTGGTCAGAGAGCTGGGCAAGCTTGTTTCAGTAGAGTATCCCACCGCTCTGCTTTCTGTAAAAGGGTCTGGTTTAGTGGGTGGGGATGAGAGGCCAAGGAAGCCTGGCCGTCGCTGGGAGTTTTGTGCATGCAGGACCGGGACCATGTCCACTGTCCACTCCTTCCTCACCCACCCCCCACCCCATATCCACGCTGTAGCCTCTTTGGGCCACGTGCTGGGAACAGACATAAAGGCCTGGCCCATGGAAGTCCAGATGAACCCAAGCTTGAGCAGGCAGATAGAAGGTCGAGGCCCAAGTCTGAATTGCCCATACTGGGCTCCCTCTTCTCCTAGCCCTTCCTCCTTGTGGTGAGAGACTCAGCGTCAGACAGAAATAAGATGTAGGCTCTCGGCTCCTGCTACCCAAGGGGAAGGATCCAGCCTTCAGCCCCCACTGCTAGTGAGGGATTCAGAAAGGCTAGAACAGGAACACTGGGGCATAGAATACAAGCCCACTCCCAGAAGGGGATGAGACACTGGGAAAAGATGCTGGGAGCAACCCCAGGCCATCGGAACAAAGTCTGTGGATGGGCTGAGGTCACTTAAGAGGGAAGAGAGTACCATGGGCATGTCTAGGAGTGGAGAGGTCACTGAAGAGATGGAGGAGGGTCAGAGGAGACCTGAGGTGGGGATAGGGGAGAACTGATGTGAGGACAGACCTCCTGGAGAATTCGGCCATACCAGCTGCTTTGTCTGACCTGCTTCTGGGACATCCAGGAAGTGGCCCATGGCACTGAAATCCAATTCCTCTCACAGGTGTTTGATGGGGCTGTGATCATCCTGTCCTTGGCCCCAATGGTGGCGTCCACTGTGGCCAATGGGCCCAGGAGCCCCTGGGATGCCATCAGCCTCATTATCATGCTCCGGATCTGGCGGGTGAAGAGGGTCATTGATGGTGAGTGGTCCAAGAAGGGTCAGCGATGCTGGCAGGGTGGCAGGTGGCCACTACTGAGCCTGGCACTGTTGACTAAGAGCAGAGGGAGGCCACGTGGTACGGGGTAGGTGGGAGGCATGACCCCACCAGCCTCAGGGACTGGAGGCCAGAGCCTGCTGGTACAGAAACTCCAAGCCTGTCACCACTCACTCCATGTCACATGTCCAGGAGCTGCACACACTGCCCAGATGTCCCATGCAAGCACTTGAGCATTTGCTCCAACATAACTATTTATTGTATGTCCGGCTGGCCAGGGCCTCCCATGAGAACTTACAGCAGGGCCTGCCATTCTGGAACACCAGCATTGCACAGCCTGAGGGTTTGGACGCACGCCTGCCACCCGCCGCCGCCTACAGACTCACCACTGGCTTCGTCCAGCCTACTGGTCAAGGGGTTGCTCCCTGTGGGGCCCATCTCCCCTCTGTCCAGCAAGGGGTGCCCCATCCCCAACCTCTCGACCTGCAAACAGCTCAAGATGGTTTCTGGGAGAGGTGCTGGCTTGGTCTGCGTTTTGGCTTGTTTTGGTCAGTGTTAGTGGCGCGTGCTCCCATCTGAGCTTCCGTTCCCAGAGAGTGTCTGTTACCTCCACTCTCTCCCTGCCTTTGCTATCATCAGAGCCAAAGGCCACCCTCCCAAAGGAGCCACTTCTTGTGGAGAGCTGTGCCCTGACCTGGGTCATTCCTCTATTTCCAGGAAATGATGACAGACCTGAGAGTGTCCCCCCAGAAGAGGGACACCCAAATGAGAGAATTCTGGAAACCTTGTCCCTGAAGAACAGGGCAGGGTACTAGGATGGGATGGCCTGGTGATGGGGAAGAGGGAGAAGCCAGCTCCAGGTTCCAGAAGGTGGTCCTTAGACCTCCCAGGACATGACAGAGAGGCCCACCTCACCTCAGCCAGACTCAGCACAGACCAGGCACAGAGCCACCACAGATGAGCTGGCCTGCCGCTCAAGGAGGTGGGCTCCTGCAGGAATGTGGGCAGTCTGAGCCAGGTGGTCGCATGGAGGGGCAAGGCACAACAAGGAGGTTATACAGATGACGATTCCTGAGCTTTATTTAAAGTAGCAAAACCCTTTCTTCTGCAAAATCTTATGCAGCTCTCCAGTGTGAAAGATAGATTAAAAGGGAAGCATTTTGGTTGACTTGAAGTGGGAGGGGGCAGAGCCCACCTCCTTGCCCTCTCTTCTCCTGGGGGCATCTCTAAGGACCTTCTGGAGCAGGTTCAGACCACGTTAGATAGACTATTAAGACTACAGATTGTATCGTATACAGACTCTTAAGGTCACTCTGGCCCTGAAATTTAGTTGCAAATGTCAGAAATTGTGGCTATGAGGATACCCCAACAGCATTTGCAGGGGAGTGGGGGAAGGGTATGGGGCAGGAAGGACAGCCTCTGGGGTCTCTCATCCCCTGGCAGAGTTCCCTCTTGCTAGTCCCTGCCCCCACATTCCACCCGGTTAGCACTGTGGGGTGTGATGTCTTTTCAGGGAGCTAGCTCCTAATCCAGAATCTTCATCCAACTGGAATGTGACTTTGTAAGGTCCAAACCGGGAAGGCTTTGAGAGGTCATCTCGTCCATTCCTGTCATTTGACGGATGGGGAAACTGAGGCCAAGAGGGATAAGGGTCGCACAGCAAAGCAAATTGGAGCTCAGGCCCACCGGCAAGTGCCAGTGTGCTCTTTATCTGTACACTCACCCTCATCTGCTCAGGGCGCGTCCACTCACAAGAACATCGTTTCCCTTCAGAGCAGGAACAGCGCCTTCTGGCTCTTCTCAGCCAGCTGTGAACAGCTGGTCACCCTCACACTGATGGGTCTTGACAGCCCATTGTGAGCTCTCTTCCCAGCTGCTGCCCCTTTATCCTGACATAGCAGGCATGGCTGTACCACTGGAAGCCTCGGGATAGGGATGTGCTGGGTGAAAGTGTGGGTGTTAATTTGCTTCTCTCACCCTGGGTGTGAATTGGCTTCAGCAGAGTTCTGAGGAGGCAGAAGCCACTGGGTACAGCCCTTGGGAGCCTGGAGACGGGCCTGCAGGACAAGTGGGCTGCCCTCCAGTTGAGAAGCAAACAGGAGAATTCTGCTTTCTCTGCCCCACATGATTCCTGCAGCAGCCAGAGAACACCCAGAGGGTGGGAGACCATGGGTGGAAAAGGAATCGAAGAGTGGAGATGTGGAGAGTTATAGAATACAGTGGCAAGAGAGGCCTGTGACCGAAATTTCTGACTAGTCAGGAAAAGCTGAATTCTGTGACATGAGAAGAGCATGAAGGCCAGAGGCCAGGGTCAGGTCAGGAGTTGATACTGAGACTTCACAGAGACTGGAGAACTGCCCAAGGGAGGGGCCCATGTGGCTACCACAGGCTACAAGATCTGGGGCCCTCCAACCCGAGGCTAGACTCTCTCTGGGTGAATAGGACTGTCCATGAGTAAAAGAGACCCAGAATGACAGTGACTTAAAGTGGAAGCCTTTCTCTCACAGGAAAGTCTGCAGGTCGGGAGTCCCGGGCTGATGTGGCACTCTCTGTAGTTGAGACTCCAGGCTCCTCCTGTTTGTTGCTCTGCCGTACATTGTCTACTTTCCAAAGTCACGCCATGGCCCAGAATGGCTGCTCCAGGGCCAGCCATCACATCCTTATCTCAGCCACTAGGAAGAAGGAAGAGAGGAAGAAGATAAAGAGGCAAAAGGAAAACCCCAGCTGCCTTTCCTCTTTAGACATCTTTACTGAGATATAGTTCCCACACCATGAAACACCCATTTAAAGTGCACAATTCCATGGCTTTTAGTATATTGCTAGGGTCATGCAAATATCACCAAAACCTAAGCTTAGAGTCTTTTCACCACTTCAAAAAGAAAGCCCGTACCCATTAGCAGTCACTTCACATGACCCTCCCAGCCCTAGGCAGCCAGTAACCTACTTCCTGTCTCTGTAGATTTGCCTCTTCTGGACATTTCCTATGAGTAGGATCATAGTCTGTGTGTTCTGGTGTGTCTGCTTTCCTTCACTGAACAAAAGCATTCAGGTTTCATCCATGTGTAGCCTGTGTTTCATTTCTTTTCATTTTTGCATCAGGCTCGTTTGTATGGACGGGCCATATTTTCTCTATACCCTCATCCGTTGCTGTACGTTTAGCTTGTTTCCACATTTGACTGCTGGGAACATCCATGTCCAAGCTTTTGTGTGGAGGTATGTTTTCGTTTCTCTGAAGTACATAGGCATGGACTCGCCTTGCCCTGTGGTCACTCTGTTTTAGCCATCTCAGGACCTGCTCCACTGTTTTCCAGAGCGGCTGCCCCATGTCACTTTCCCACCAGCAGTGAGTGAGGATTCCAGGATTTCTGCTTCCTTGTTACCGCCAGCTCCTGGAAGCTGCTGCATGACACCTGCACTTGCCTCACAATGTCCAGACTGTGGTCTCACAGCTGGCCATAGCTGCACAGGATACTCAAAAGTCCAGCCCTTGCTCCGGGCAGCTGAGCACACAGCCAGAAAGAAGGGTGCTGTCACTAGGACAAAGGAGGAAAACAGTTCTCTTGGTCACCACAGGTTAGGGTTCTAGCCCTCTTATACTGTCTGGGTACTGTGGGGTGCCTAGACATCCCCTGAGCCCCCGTACACCCCCCCCCCCCGCTCCTCTAGGAATCACTCCCGGACTTGAACCTGCCGCTGGCTGGCTGCCGGGACCGGCCCCTCTCCCTCCTGAGCCCCACTACTGCCAAGTTCTTCACGGAGCTGTCTCTGTCTTCCAGCTTACGTCCTGCCGGTGAAGGTAGAGATGGAGATGGTCATCCAGCAGTATGAGAAGGCCAAGGTCATCCAAGATGAGCAGCTGGAGAGACTGACGCAGATCTGTCAGGAGCAAGGGGTAATGCCCTGCCACTCCCGGGTCTGTCCAGAGCCAAGGGCCCCGGTGATGCCTAAAACCACAGAAGACCAGAACTGCAGGGCCCCCGAGGACACATGGGGAACCTAAGGCCCACAGAGTGGGAAACCAGTCTCTGAAGGTCACTCCTGCTCGGCCTCACCAGGCCTAGGCTCAGCACCAACTCTCAGGCCAGGGTGCTTTCTCTTTGTACCATGGTGACCAATGAGCCCTCCAGCCTGAGCCAGCCATCACCGACTTAGTTCAGCAGAGTCTTCTGGAGACAGTGGTCTCTAGAGCAGGGGACAGCTTCTGTCCGCAGAGGTTGCTGGGCACCACTGTGGACCAGTCACCACCCAGGACCCCCCGACACCTCCCCCCGCAAAGAGGTGTTCATAGTTCTCTGTGCCTTCCAGGAGCTATGGGGAAGGCAAAGAGGGGCCCTGTGAGGCCATACTCAGCAGAGCCAGTG
The DNA here is from genome assembly GCF_002288905.1 of Enhydra lutris kenyoni. Taxonomy (NCBI): domain Eukaryota; kingdom Metazoa; phylum Chordata; class Mammalia; order Carnivora; family Mustelidae; genus Enhydra; species Enhydra lutris. The sequence continues at coordinate 363,578 of NW_019154115.1, forward strand.
GGGCGGGGCAGGGGGGCAGCTGGGTCCTACAGCAAGACTACAGAGCTCTGTAGAAACACAGCCTCCAAGGAGGGGATGTTCTGGTACCTGGTGAGAATACCGGTGAGATTGCCGCAGAGGGGACAAGCGAGCGAGGTGGTGGAAAGTGTGGAGGAGGATAGACGAAATGAAATATAGGGTCATTCTGGCCTCTCCGTTGGATTCTGGGAGGAGGACAGGCCACTGCCCCTTACCCTATGAGCCGCATAAGCTATGCCCCCCACCCTTAGTCCCCAGCACCAGCCCACGCATAGAATGCCCCAGCTACTTATCCCGTGTGGGGCTGAGCGCTTCTGGCTTGCAGTGCAGTGAGAATGGACACCCCTTGCTCCCTCCCCCTGCCCCTCTGTGGAGCCCACAGGCACTCTCTGTGGGGGTCTGAGGGCCACATGTATCTGCCTGGCTTTTCACCCTCAAATGTCCTTCATCTCATACATAAACACTCTGAAGAAGTCAGAGTCACCTCCCATTCCGACGAGCCCTGTGCCGTCCCATCTTTCATTTTGGTTGTGATGTACCCCTTGCCTGAGCCCTTGTCCCTTGTCAGCCCTGCCTAACTAATTTGTGTGCAGCCTGCATGTCCTGGCTTTTCCACTAACCACAGCACTGTCCTCCTGCAGCAGTCACTGCTCCCTTAACCCCTGGCCCTGCTGTGGGCCTCCGCTGAGCACAGGGCACTTGCTGCCGCGGGCTCTGGTTCTCTGCACCCGGGACTGCTGCTCCCATGGAATGGGATGCTCCCGCAGGATAGACCTCGTCTGACTTACATTTGCCTGCAGCCCAGCACCCTCTCATGGTGGGTCTCCAGGGCCCCCAACCCCAACCTCTCCTAGCTGGAAGAAGAGCTGGAGGGAATGGGAAGTCTGTGGAATGTCACCACAAATTGATCCCTAGAATTGTCCACAGGAACAGGCACACAGAGTCTTCAAAATCATCTCTTTGGAATGTCTGTCAGGGAACCAAATCTTTTTATCTACTTTGGGAACACGATGGCCTTTCATTTTAGCACAAAATGTTTATGAGAGACAAGAGGGGACATCAGGGGACACAGCCCTCAGGAGAACATCCTCCTTGGGATACTGGGCATGGGGCAGTCTTTACAGGGTTGTGGACCTGGGAAGACTAGTGTTCTAGTCCCTAAGTGGTTGGCATCTGCTTCACTCTCACCTGTGCATCTAGTTTGCCAGCACCATCACGGCCTGTGCTGGGCACTGGGGGCACTGTGGTGGAGAGGATTTGGCCCCTACCCACAGGAGGCTCTGGGTGGCTCAAGTCTGGCAGGCCCAAATACAAACAGGGGCAGTCTGGTGCATGCCTGGGGCAGGGACATGTCTGGAGTTCTGCATGCTGGGGGGGGCAGGGGAGCGGATGGGTTTCCAGAGGAGCTGGCATTGGGCAGGGCCACTTGGAGAAGGGTGCCTGGCAGAGGGGACAGGTGAGGCATTAGAGTGGGTGTTGTGCCAGGGGAGCTCAAGGACATTCAGGAAGGAGGAGGCTGGCTTGGGAAGGGCCTACATGGCTGATCTAGGAATTTGGACTCCATCCCGTAGGGAAAGGGGAGACCTGGGGTGTTAGAAGCAAGGGTGGGAAGTCTCAGGTTGGAGTTTTTGATGGATCTCTCTGGCTGCTGTTGGAGGTGGGATGGGCAAGAGTGAGGAATGGAGATAAGAAGCCTGGGCTGAGAGGCTTTTTCAGCCACCCGGAGGGGAGAGGCCTGGGTTCAGAGCAGACAGAGGTCTAGAAGAGGAGGGCAGAGGACAGATCTGGGTGTCAGCCAGGATCTGGCTGGAGCTTGGTCAGGCAGCTTTCAGGCTACTAATAGGAAAATGAACACCACGTGGCTGCAGTTGGCCACGTGACAGACTGCGACAGAGTACCACATCTGCCCTTCATAAGCTCTCACACAGCCCTCCAGCCCCGCAGAGAACAAGCTGACCCACTGCAAGCCTCACAGTCACAGCGCGTGGGCAACATGGCCGAGAGAAAACCCTGCCGGCAGCCCCACCCCCAGTTCTTTCCACTAGGACCCCCGTCCTCAGCCCACAGAGACCCCACATGTGGCCTCCCTCCCAGGGGTCCCAGCCAAGGGGAGACTCCCTTGGATTCTGCACAGGAAAGAGCTAATAAATAAAGACAGATTTCCTCTAGGTAATGACATCTGGAAAAGAGATGAGCAGAAACAAACCATTTTAATTTAAAAAACACCTGAAGCCTGTCATCTTAGTTGAGGCAGCAAAAAGGGCCAGCTGGGCTGGAATTCCAGTGGGTCGCAGGGAAGGCAGGAGAAGCCCGATAAGAGCAGAGAAACCAGGGCTGCTGCTGTCCCAAAGCTGAGCACTGCCCTCTCCATGGTGTGGGGCACATAGACACCTCATTCCCAGGTCTCTTCAGGACAAGGTTTGAGATTTGACTGGGTTACAAACAGCCTTAAAGAAATGAGAGTGAGGGCTCACAACACATCCAGGACGGCCAGACACTTTGAGAGAAGAGCGCCCGGAATGGATGAGAATAGACTTTAAGGGCAGACCTGAGTGCAAAGCCAGCTTGGCCACTGATGGGCCTTGTGGCTTTGGTCACTGATGGGACCTGTGTGGCCCTTGGTTTTCCTAATCTGAAAAAGAGGAATAGTGACAAATTCCATGAAGGATGGTTGTGACATGGTGTAGCCTGAAGCCTGACCCACGATGAATAGTGACTGCCAGCCCACCCCTTCTCCCGCGTGTACATCCATTTATTTTATGGATAAGACGACTGAGGTATGGGTGACTCTCCCGAGAGCTATCAGCTAGTTGAGGGCTGTGAGAGCCAGGAATAGACCCAGCTGTCCTAATGGAACACTGTTCTTTCCCACCCCACCTTGCTTAGGGTCGCATTCTATGTCGTTTTTCTACCCATGTCACTTCTCGGTGCTCGGTGAAGACATTGGCCAGATGATGCCCCCGGATGTCTTTAAACCACAGCCTGAGCGCAGCTCTAGGACAGGGACAATTGTAGTGGCGCTCAGCCATCTTGGTGGTATTTCCAGACTCTCCCACTGTATCCATCTCCCCGCTACCCCCAAACCCCCTCTTTGTCAAAAACTCTTGCGCTCTCTCTTCCTGCTGGAATTCTCAGTTTAATAAAGCAGTTTCCACATCAGATTCATAAGTGCTACCTAAAACGCTGAAATTTACCAAAGTTCCCATGAAATGTTCAGGCTCTCAGATTAAATGAAACAGTCAATTTGTATTCATCCCACTCTCTTCCTGGGGTGTATCTGTGTAAATATTTCCCAAGACATTATTCATCATAGCTCTTTTTAAAATAAACTTTATTTTTTAGAACGGTCTTAGATTTATAGAAGAGTCGTGAGGATGGTACAGAGTTCCCATGTTCTCCACACCCAATTGCCCTGTTAACATGACATCTCCTATTAGTATCATGCATTTTTACAACTAAGGACTTGATAATGGTGTGTTATTATTAAAGTCCATACATTGTTCCGATTTCTGTAGTTTCTAGCTAATGTCCTTGACCTGTTCCAGGATCCCATTCAGGACACCGCATTACATGCGATTATCATATCTCTTTAGGCTCCTCCTGGCTATAAAAGTTCCTCTGACTTTCTTTGTTTTTGATGACTGACCATTTGGAGTACTGTTCAGGTATTGCGTAGGACGCCCCAGGACTGGGATTTGTCTGATGTTTTTCTCATGATTAGACTGGAGTAATGGGTTTTGGGGGAGGAAGATCGTCACATCACATCACATCGAGGGTACCTGCTGTCAACATGACTTCTCACCGTCTGACGTTGTCCTATCTCTGCTCTGTAAAGTTACTCTATTTTATTCATCTTGGCTTTTTTAGAAGGCTTAAATTGCTTGTCGCTGTGACCCTGTAGAGACTCTTGGGTGACATAGTTTGCTGGTTTCTTGCATGAATATCTTGTACATTTGATCTTCTGTGCCACGTGGCAGCTCCCTTCTTACCACAGGCACACCCATTGTGCCCCAGGACCACCTTATGTTATAAATGAAAGTGTCCTTAGAGGGCATCTGACACAATCCTAGATTCAGCACACGGGGGCGCTCTGAGGCACAGAGAAGGGGAGAAGTGTGCCCAACATCACACAGCAATTAGGAGATGAGGATGGAAACAGAATCTCTTACCCCCTCACTGCAGTGCTCCCCTGCATCTGGAACGACACTGGCCTCTGGTCTTCACAGGGAGACAGGACACAGTGTTTCCCTCATTTCCATCATCTCTTCTGCCTGCTAGGCTCACCTCATCCTTAACAGATTCCTCCTGGAAATCTGGGGCCAGCAAAAAGGAGGACACTCTGTTAGGCATTCTTACCTTTCCGAAGCCCTGGCTGGCCTTGGGCGGCCTGCTTCCAGATTGCTCCCTTCTGTGACGGGAGCAGATAGCCTCAGACCCTCTGCGGAAAGTTCCTCCCCTATCCCTTGTATTTTGCTCTCTGTCTGGATCCTGGCCAGATTTTCTTCAGAGTTAATCTTGCCGGTACACAGATGGGCTCCAGAGGCGGGATGCTAGTTACTGTCCTTGGGAGAGATGGTGTGAGTTCTTTGTCTCCGTGTACTGGCCGCTTCAGAAATTAAAACTGTTTCAAGTGCAATGGTTAAGTTACTGCAATGATATATTCTTCCAGCTCATCTTAAGAAACTGCTTCTGAGGGTTTATGTACAGCTGTGTGCAGGATCTAGCTCTAATTCTGAGACATATTCTGAAGTCCCCGTTGTACCTGCTCTTTGCCCCGTAAGCTTTGCCTTTGGCCTAGAGTTAATAGGATCCAGCCTGGCTCACTGTCAAAATGTATTCCTCTTCTCTGCTGGGTCCTGTGGCAAGGATGGAAGAAAGTTAATTTCTCTTTCCTCAGTACCGTTCACCCTGAGACCATTCGCAAAAACCCAGGTATCAAGGGTGACTTGAGGCCCAGCCTGCAAGGAGGCACATGGAGCTCTGTGAACCCCTTAGGACAGCCTTGGGCCTTGGGCCAGCATCAGTCCATGAATGAGGAGTCCTCTGTGGGGGCAGCCTGGAGGGGTGGAGGGAGTCTGCTTAGACAAGGGGCCAGCAAGTGAGATTCTGACCTCCGCTCTGCCAGTGGCTAATCTCCCCTTTAATCCCTGGGCCTCAGTTTCCCTGTTGGGAAAAATGGGGGAAACAAGGCTTATGTCATGAGGATGCTCTAAGGATCAGACTAATTCAAGTATCATATATAAAGTCTGGTCTACTGGAGTCTTTCAGTAAATATAAAAAAAATGGAAAGAGAGTAAAATAATCACTCATATAATTGTGACCACTTACAAATGCACCCCCGTGTATTTTAGCTTCCTTTGACCTTACAGTCAGAGTGCATAGGCTAGGTCTTATTAACACCTTTGTAAATGGAAAGACAACAGCTAAGAGAGGCTGTTGCTTGCCCAGGGTTGCCTTGTGGTGGAGGGCGGGGGAGGGAACTCGGCATCAGGTCCGTCTGCCTACGCCAGAAACAGGGTGTCTGGACAAGTCACTGGCAGGAGTAACACAAGCTGCTACTTCAGACAAATCCAGACATCACAAATCACTCACATCACAGCCTGGTGCAGTTGCCATGGACAGCTGGTGATGGCTCCCCAGTCCCCGGTCACTCTGGCCTCCAGGAGCTGGTCATTTTCTAACTGCTGCTTCTAAGTCCTCGGGGCTTTCTCCCTTCAATGGGGGAGAAGTAGAGAGTTGTGCAGTTAGTCAGGCTTCTGCCCCCATTTTGTAAGTGGGACTCAGTCACACAGGCACACTTGAGGCACCAGAGGCTGACCGAAGTGGTCTATGTGCCCAAGAAGAAAACAGTCACCTGAAATGATGCCCATGGGCTCACGACGTTCTCTGCCCCTCTCCCTAGTCCCATGGACACAGTCACATTTAGTAATCCTCCCTGGGTGGTGCAAGTCTCCCTGGCCTTTTTCTAGAAGAAACAGGATAATAATCTTGACCTCAAGCAATAGGCATTTCCGGTGGTGGTAGGCAGTGGTAGGAGGAGGTAGCAGGAGGTGTCCTGCTCTTCCCCCTCCACCTTCCCCACCACACACCTTTCCCTCCATCCACTCTACCCTCATGGCAGGGAGGGTTGTAGTCCACTTGTTAGGTCGTGGTAAGTGAGCTGGGGGCCTTGCTCTGCACCCACAGCTCCCTGGTACTCAGCACCCCTGACAGAAGGCCAATGGCTGCACAAATTCTCACCTTTGAGGCTGGGCAGCCAACTCAGAGCAGGGCCTCTGTGGCCATCAGATTGGAAATCATAAAAATGGGGTTCCATCCTGGTTCTGGGGGTGGTGCTTGATAGCTCATTCCAGAGAGTTCCCTCTTTTTTCCTGAAGAGGCCACAAGTCCCCAGCTCAGCACAATTGTCTTTGTTACCTGGATTATTCAAGATTCCACTGTGGGAAGGGAAGTGTGTGTGTGTGTGTGTGTGTGTGTGTGTGTGTGTGTGTGTGTGTTTAAGCATGGGAAGTGATTTGTAAAACAGCAGATAGCTTTAATGACAGGCTTATTTAGCTGATAAAATTAGCCATCAGAGGAATAACTTATGTTATCCTTTTGCCATAATTTAAATTTATGGCCAACTACCAGTCATCTTCACAATGGATGGAAAGGGGCCAAGGTCGAATTCAGCTTCCCCTGCTCCTAAATCATTAGTTTGCAACTGTCTCCTGATTTTTATTGTTACCAACAATGGCAAAACTAATGGAAATAAACATTGGATGCCATCCCAATGGCAGATAGGTTTGAAGGCAGGGCATTCTGTGCAGACAGCACTAATAGGATGGAAGAAAATTATTGCTGTTGCATTAGATACCATCCAGCTTCTGGCCGGAGTGTGCATTGATCAGGCCAAGGCCGTGTCAAGTGTACTCCACAAACCAGACCATTAAAGGCAGAGATGGACTGGGTGTGCCGGCCCTGCCGCCCCAGGGGTCTGGCCCCACCTGGGCAGCCACTAAAAGCCCAGCCCCAATGGAAGGGGCCTGACTCCTCTATAATGCACACTGAGGGCTTCCCTATGGATCCTGGCGGATCTGGTCCAGTTATCTGATAGAAATACTTAGCTAATGATGTACATTAAGAAGGGCTGTGATTGCACTTTCATTCTTCCTGGGACTCAGGATGGTCTTTAATTCCCCATGTGCCTTCAGCCCTGGAGGCCCAGGCAAGCCCTGAGAGCCTGAGTGTTCCTTCTTACCTGTTTTCAGCAGTTTGACTGCAGCATGTCCAGGGGTGGGGTTTTTGTGTTTATCCTGCTTAGGATTCTGCGTTTCTTGAATTTGTGGATTGATATTTTTCATTAGATTTGGAAAGTTCCTGGCCATGATTTCTTGACCGATTGCTTCTGTCTCATCCTTCCATCCTCCCCCTGGAGCTCTGGTTGCATGTTCGGCGCTTGAAGCATGCCTCCCATCTTACACCCTCTTCTGTTCACTCACTCTCCCTTTTTTTTCTTCTTTTCTGGCCATAAGTTTCAATATTTTTCTATAGACCTATCCTCAAGTTCAACAGTCTTACCTTCTACTATGTCCAATCTGCTGCTAAACCTACACGGTGGAAAACCCAATCTCAGACATTGCATGTTGAGGTCCTAGGAGCTCCACTGGATTCCTCTTACAGGTTCTGTTTCTCTGCTGAAATGCTACATCCATTCTGTTCATCTTTTCCCCACTTTAACATATTAATCACAGTTATTTTGAAGTCCTTATCTGCTAACTCAAATAGGCCTAAGTCATCTTCAGTGGAAATTCTAAGCAGCCTCTGAACTGCTCTATGTTTTTGTTATCGTTGTTGTTGTTGTTTTTGTCAGAGAGAGAGCGCAGGCGCACAAGCAGGCAGAGTGGCCGGCAGAGGCAGAGTAAGAAGCAGGCTCCCTGCTGAGCAAGGAGACCAATACGGGACTGGATCCCAGAACCTTGGGATCATGACCTGAGCTGAAGGCAGCGGCTTAACCGACTGAGCCACCCAGGTGTCCCTGAACTGCTCTATATTTTTATAATCAATTCTTTTTTTGCTTATTTGCATGAATAGTAATTTTTACTGTGTGCTACACATTGTTGATAATGTGCTTTAGGGATTCTGGATTATGTTATCTTTCTGTAAAGAGTCGGCCCTCTGGGAATGGGGCATTTCATCAGGGAGCTGGGGTGGCCCTCAAGACAGGAGCTACCTGTCCCTTGTGCTTTATTCCCTCCCAGCTGGGGTACCAGAGCCAGCATGGACCTTGTCGTAGACTCAGAGTTCAGCTAGTCTATTTGCCTTATTGAACACACAGTAAAACCGAGGGCCAAAAAGGAAGAGACTCACCACAAGTCAGGGTGAGGGAGGGCAATGGGCTGAGAACTCAGGCTCCTGCTTCCTCCAGCCCTTACTTTCTCCCCACTTGGGAGCCTCCTACTCTTTCCTAGCCCTGTAGCCATCAAGCCCTCTGTGTACCACTTGAGCTCAGTCTCTTTCATCTGGTCCCTAAGGCTTCACCTTGATAAAAAGTCTGTGAAGCTAGAGGCCAGAGGCCTGGGGTCTGGGCCTGGCTTTTTTTCTGATGGATCCTGTAGTCTTAGCTTTTCCCCTACCCTGTCTCCCAGGACAGAGACTCCTTCCCACCTGGAGACCCAGTTTACCCACTGACTAATTAGGTCCTGATATCCTAGGACCCCTGACAGCCTTTTGGTCAGCTGGGGAAGCACACATAGCCTTGTTCAGTATAGGGAAAGCAGCAGCCAGGCTCTGAAGGTCCCAGGGCCCTGCCAGTCCCCTGGAACTGAGCTGGGCTAAACTGAGAGCCACAGAGCTATCTGCAGTTTCCCTGTAAAGCGTCTGTCCTTCCTCCTCAGGCCAAGGGCTGAGAGCATCCAGCCACCACACCCTCTGAAGCTTGTAAAATTACATCCCTCTCCTTCACCCATTCCAGTGCACGCCCATGCTGACACTTCGACCTCCTAAATAATTTCCTCACCTCCTTTCTCCACTGTCTCCAACCCAGTCCAAATTCTGGTCATCAGGCCTGGGCTGCCGAAGTAGCATCTCGACTATTGGTCCTACTTCCACCCTGGCCCATCTCCGTCCAGTTCTTCTCTGCTCTGCTGCCAGCATGGGCCTTCCAAGGTGCTCATCTGAATCAGCACACCACCTCCTCCAACACTCTGCCTTCTCTTCAAAAGATTTCAGAGGCTTCTTGTCGCCTTTTTTTAAAAAGGCTAACATCTTATCACATCTTACTGTGGCTAACGGGCTCTGCCTGGAGTGGCCCCTGCTGATATCCCCAGACTCTCTCACCTCCCAGTCCTCTGTCTTGCAGACACACCAGGCCTTCCCTGCAACAAATGCCACCCAGGGTCAGCCCCTGGGACTGTCATGGGAGATTTACTGCAGTGCAGCAAACATGGCCCCCCTCACTTGGGGCCACTGAGGACTCACTTCCAAGCTGGGAGAGGCATTTCCATTCCAAACCACATAATAGAGTTTTAACATAGCCCTCACCATGCTTTACCTGAATGAGTGAATGAATGAATGCATGCCTGCCTAGGAGAATTCTCATACACTTGGGGTTCATATCTCTAGCCTAAAACTTGTTTTAATGTATGTGCCTATGTCTGTACATGTGGGCTTGGGGCTGGGCAAGCCCTGGCCTCTGGCTGTCTGGCCTGAATTCCAGTGGGACACTCACGGGCAGCTCTGGATCAATTACAAGTTATCAATAATGCATCTGCTCAGAGGGGCCTAGGAGGCCATTAGCCTCCTGGCCCTGATGAGCAGCCTTGGAGAAAGTGGGCTGTGTATGCCCATGGGAAGTTCAGATCAGCCTGGGTAAGAGGGGTTCCCAGCCCCAGTGGAGCTCAGGAGGGTTGCCTCATCAGCCCTATGGGACCTCTGAGAACTTGCTGCCATAGGGGTGGTTTGACCTCTCTCCCCATGCATAGAAGGCCACCCCGTAGTAAGCCAGCCTCACTTTCTCAACCTCTGCAAATAATAGACCTATTTGAGTACTGGGTTCTTGAAGTCTAGAGTCGGAGCCTAGACCAAGAGCAGTGTTAGGGCTCAGTATGGGATCAGGCCTGGGACTCAGTGTGTGAGCAGGTGTAGGGTTCACAGCATAACTATGGTTGGAGCTCAGTTTGTGAGCATGGTCAGAGTTTAGTGTGTGAGCAGGGTCAGGGCTCAGACTTTGTCTCATCTTTGGGCTAGGATTGGGGTTCAGTCTGAAACCACAGAATTGAGAAAAGCTAATTAGTTCATGCATTCATTTATCTAACAACATTTATTGAGTGCCTTCTCTCTACCAGGCAACAAAACAGACAAGATTCCTGCTCTTACAGACACTATATTTTATTAAGGGGTGAAGGGCTGCGGTCATGGGCTGGAGCTCTCACTCCCGGGGGCCAGTTAAGTACACTTCTTCCCAGCTCTCCATGACATTGTGTTGGTAGTTTGCAGTTGGTCTTGGAGGAGTATCTACCACAGAGGTTAGTATGAACTACTCATCAGGGTTACTGTTTTTTTTTTTTTTTTTAACCAGTGTACTATCACTGCAGTAAGAGAGGGAAAACCAATAGGCAGTCCTTAAAGAAAATGGTAGAATGACCACACATACTTATCTGATCTTCTTTCCCAAACTCCACTAAAATGATAATTTAAAAACTATAAACACATAAGAATTAAGAAAGTGTCCCTGGAAGGCCTGTTCATAACAACAAAGAGGATAGAGATTTCAGTGGATTTGAGGAAAATGGACAGAGGATGAGAAAGGGGTAACCAATCTACCAGAGTGGAGAAATTATAACAAAAGAGCCTACGGAGGATAGTGAGGGAAATGGGCTAATTCTCCCCTCAAAACCCCTGAAAGTTTGGCAGGAAGGGGGTGAACAAACCGGAAGCTGACCAAAGGGAGAGGGGTTGGCTAAATGCCTATACACACAACATTTGAGCCCCCAGACTCCATCCCAATCCTACACAGCCAAGAAACCACATCTCCCCACCGTACAGGAATCACAGAGGTTTATTCTCTGAAGAAACTGAACCAGAGGGCTCTGCAGGAAGGCCCTGGGTTAGAAAAGGGCCTGGGGAGAGGCGCAGGGCTGAAACCAAGGATTCAGTGAAAATCCTTCCATGTAATAGAGGGTTCCTTTACCCCATTCCCCTGCCCGGCTCCCAGCACAGAGGCAGCCAGAGGCTGATGGGTTTTCTGAAAAACTGAGTGGTCCCAGAGACAAAATATGTGGACAGTGACATTGGGAGGTTTCCCTGATGTCAGTCTGCTGCCTGGCAACCCTAATGTTAGTGAGTGGTTTAATTGTGCATTTCACTGACACCAAAAGAAAAATAATATTAAAATAGATTTTAAAATATCAGAAGGTGATAAGTACAATGCAGAGCATTCAAGAGGCTGCTGTGACAAAGTACATGGATGGCTACCTTGGGGGGATGGGGGTCAGGTCTGAGATGGGCAGGGCCAGACGGTGCACCTGCTTTGTAAGTCAAGGGTAAGGAGTTGGGTTTTCTCCCAACTGAGGTCTGTAGACAACGTGGGGGTGACATGAGCTTATCTAAGTTTGTGAGAATCCCACTGATTCCTATTGGGGATGGTAAAAGGCTGTAGAAGTTGCAGTTGCCCAGGTGGTGGAGGTGGAGGGGGGTAGACAGGCTTGGGGTAGCACTTGGAGGTGGAGCTGGACACGGGGACAGACTGGATGGTGGGGGAGGGAAAGCAAGGAAGCAAGGGAGGTGATGACATTTTTGGCTCCAGCTAAGATGAGCTAAAACCACCTGAGGGGCAAGTTCTTGGATATAGTGAAGAGTCCTCTTCTGACCAGGGTGAGTTTGTGATTCGTATCTCCCAATTCCGTGTTGCTGTCAGGTAGGAGTTGGAGGTGTGAAGCTAACTTTACAGGGAGGGGTCAGGGCTGGACGCTGAGTATCATGAGCAAGTAGGTAATCTAGGTAGGGATCCCAGACACTGGGCTTCCCTGGGACCACCCTGCATGCCCATGCAAGCTCCCACACACCTGCTTCAGGCCTTCAGGGTTTACCAGCAGGTTGTGCACAGCAATGCAATGTGTGCTTGGGGCACTAGGTGGCAGTGAAAGCTTTCCTGGCCGCTGAGCCCACAGTCAGGCCCTTCAATGTCAGACCCAAGCTGTCTTGGCCCAGATGGCCCAGAAAGGTCCCAGAGTGTAAACAGCCATTTCAGCCACAAACCCAAGAAGCATCTGGGAACCTCTTTGGTTCCCCAACAATAACAACAAAATTAACCAAAATCAAAATGTGTGCAGTGTTTTACACAGCCCTTACTTAGCACTAATGTCCTTAAAGAGATCCAGGGGGCGAGAACCCCTTATTATACAGACAAGGGAACGGAGGCCACAGGGGCAGAAAGCTGCAGAGCGGAGAATGGAGCCCAGTCCTTTCTGAACACCTCGTAGGAGAGGGAAGTGGGTATTGCTGGAAGACAAATGGCCAATGGACGGACAGCCTAGGGAGCACAGGATGCCAGGGTGGGCTCCCAAGGCTGGTTAGGCTGGCGCTGTTTGTTCCGGAGCATGCGGTCTTCCATTCAGCATCCGTCTAAGACCCCTGACTATGGCTTTCGCTTTGACAAGCACCATCTGGGTCACACATTTAGGCAAGGAACCAGAAAAAGATTCCAACCCAGGTTTTCCGATCCCTCCTTCAGCGCCCTTCCCACAGACCACGGCCGTGTTTCCTCTCATGGCCACCTTGTCTTCCCAATGCGGCGAGACTGTACAGTATTGCAGGAATGAGACACAGGAACACGCTGTAGTACTTGGAGAAGACTCCAGAAACGCCCAAGGCTCTTGCGATCCAGACCGGTGTCACCGGAGCCTTGTAGTGCCCGCCCCACCCACCCTGCGGACGCTCCGCGCGCGCCTTCTGCCCCCCAGGCTCAGGCTCAGGCTCCGCCCGCCGCCCCCCGCCCGCCCCTGCGCCCCCCGCCCCCACCGCTCCTCTCCTCTTGCAGTTTGAGATCCGGCAGCTGCGGGCGCACCTGGCGCAGCAGGATCTGGACCTGGCTGCGGAGCGCGAGGCGGCGCTGCAGGCCCCTCACGTGCTCAGCCAGCCGCGCAGCCGCTACAAGGTGGTGGAGGCCGGCACGTGGGCCGAGGAGACGGCGGCCGAGAGCGTCGTGGAGGAGTTGCAACCTTCGCCAGGTGAGCCTGCCCACGGCCCCCGCGGCCCGGCCCGGCCCCAGCGAGGGCTCTGTGCCGAGCTGCCTGCGTCTCGGGGAAACTGGGGCAGGGCTCCGATGGCGGGGTGGAGGATGCAGGACGCCCTTTCTGAGCCTGGGAAAAAGCGTTTAGCCAAGACACCTCGACCCAATCTCCAAACGATCCTAGTGACCTGTACCCATTTCATGCCTGTGGGCCGCTGCCGTGCTTTGCATGCGTTATCTCCCCGGTCCTCAGAGCCAATAGGAAGTATGACTTGACTATTTGTGGATGAAATAAGTCGTAAAGGAGCATCACCAATAAATGGCAGAGCTAGGCTTCAAGCCGGAGACCTGAGACCCTTACTGGACTGAGCAGCCCACAAGGGCCCAGACAGGAAGTCCCGGCCTAGGGCCACGGCCAGTACGGCCCAGAAACCTGTCTTGGCGCTGGTAGTGAATGGATGGATGGCGGGTAATGTTAATGGAAATGGGAGCACGGGGCATGACCCAGGGCACTGAATAGAAGGCCAGCGGTGTCACCTCAGACAGGGGACTTAATCCTCTGAGCCTTGGTTTTGCTGGCTAACAAATGCGAACAATGCAGAGCCTTCCTTACAGGGTTGTTGGGAGGCTGGGGAAGCCAGTGCTCGTGGCCTCCGGAGCTGCAAACAGCCCCACAAATGCCAGGTATTGTTTTGCGATGGGGTGAAAATACCCGCACCTGGGGACACAGATGTGTCAGGTTTGGGTCTTTGCAGGCTTTCAGGAGGGTATGTTCTAACAGGCTCAGGCCAGGGATCTACCTCAGTTCAGGGGCATCGGGAGCCAGGCAGGGGGTGGGATCTGTGCCCACCTTAGGGCTCCAAAGGGATCCTGAGAGCTCCCAACACAGAGCCCCCCCCCCCCCCCAGGCACATTTCCTGTTCATGTCTGAGTCCTCCCTTCCTAACTCGCACCTGAAAATGTTACCACTGAAATGATGGGTAAGGGGTTATTTCACTTTACTAAGAAATTCTTTTAAATATTGACCTCCCCTAATAATTCAGAATAATTCACCTTTAAAGGTAAAGGTAAAGGTACTAAAGTTTATCAAACCAGTCCAAGGGAAGTTTTCACAGTGTGAGCTGGTTGAATCCTCACACCTCCTTTGTATCCTGTGGAGCAGGAAACTCAGACCCAAAGAGGTCGAAAGAATTTCACAGGGTCACGCACTGGAAATGATGGTGCTGAGCTTGAAACCCAGGCTGTGGGACTCTAAACCCGAGCTTGGTAAAGGGCCCCTTCACCTTGCCATGCCATGTTCCCCTCGCCAAGACAGCCAGGCAGGGCTGGGCAGTTGGGAGGCGGGAGGCTGGAGCCCCAGACTCTGCTACTCCACAGCTCTATGACTTGAGGCTTAGTGTTCCCTTCTGTAAAGTGGACTCCCAGCTCCAGCTCTGACCGCCTCTAAGGAAACACGAGGAAGCTAATGGGTGTGAGGAAGCTCTGGAGTAAGGCACTGGGAATGGCTTTTGTGGAGTGGGGTGATTGCTATTATGATCTTCTGAGAGAGCTTCACACCTCAAAACTGTAGAATTTGAGCACTGGGAGAGACTTCTTGGAATCCAGCCGATGCACTAATCCTATCTAAAAGTCTTACTGGCCTCAGTTTACCTTCCTTTAACAGTAGGTGTTCCAGCCTCCCAGGGAAGCCCACACCAACTCAGCTTCAAATGGCTCTACCTATTAGAAAGTAATTCTTCAGGCACACCAGGGTGGCTCAATCCACTAAGCGTCTGCCTTTGGCTTCAGGGTCCTGGAATCGAGCCCCACAGCCAGCAGGCTCCCTGCTCAGCGGGGAGTCTGCTTCTCCCTGTCCCTCCGTTCCTCCCTGCCATTCATGCACACACACACTCTCTCTCTCTCATAAGTAAAATCTTTTTTAAAAAAATAATAATTCTCAGACTGAGCTGAGATCTTGCCCCCAGGTACCTGCCTCTCCCACTTGGCTGCAGTTTTTACTCATTGGTGTGGGCTGAGGTATTCTTTCATTTTATTCTTTTATTGAGGTATATTTGACACACAATGTCACACTAGGGCATCCTTTTGGAGACTGGCCTCTAAGTGTTTTCTCGTCCAGGGACTGTCACTACATTTCTACACCAGTCCTCAGGGGAGAATCTCCCCAGGTTTTTGCCATTTTGTCCCTCCTTGAACATTCCACTGTTTTGGTTCCTCTTGGAGTGACATCCAGAACAAAATGCAGTTCTTGGGAGCTGCAAGACCAGGGTGGAATGCTAAGGGGCCACCCCTGATTTTCTGTTCTGAACCAAGACCCCTTAGATGTGGCTTCCAGGAGGGAAAAGAAGGAGGCAGAGTAAGACTGGAGAAAGCTGGGTCACACCTGAAGCCCACTTAGGGTCAGTTTGACCAGTTCTGTGTCACCAACCAGGATGTCACTGGTCTGTGCCGACCCTCTTGGGGGTCAGACTGGGGGGTGTCTGAACATGGCACTCAGGCCTCCCAGAGAGATGCCAAACCTGTGCCTCTGGGAGCAGCTGCACATGCCCCTCCCATCTAGTCCTGGACCCCCACCCTGGCCTCCTTTCTCTCTCCTGTGACACCCCCACCGCCCCCTCTTTAGATGCACACCTGCCCTCCACCAGTCCCAGTCTGTGCCGCCTGCCCCATACATTCCCCCATGTGCCTCTTGGGCCACCTCCCAGCCAACCTCTTGAGCCATCAGTAGCAAAGCCAACACCTCTGAGGTGGAGGGCAGAAGCGGGGGAGGAGGGCTAGCAAGTGGTGAGGGTGATTCACAGCCTCCCGTGGGCCCAGGAGAGAGGGCATCTCCCGGCTGATTTCTCTTTGACCAGGAGCTGTGTCCAGGGAGGGATTTCCATGACATTAGAAATTATGGCCAGCAAGCTAGGGGTGCTCCGGGCCACTCTGGGAATGGAGAAAGGGCAGCATTTGTTTCTTCCGATGACCATCAGGCCAGTGAGGGCTCTGAAGCCCACCACGTCACAAGCGTGCACAGGCAGTCCAGGGATTAACCTGCAGAACTGAGCAAGAAGTGACAGGAGCTTGGGGAGGGGGCCGTGTTTGCTGAGGGAGAGCAGCCCCAAAGGGCTGGCAGGGTGCCGAGGGGTTCCTGAGGTTCAACAGTTGTCAGCAGGTCAGACCCAGACCAACGCCGACCAGCTTCTGTTTAGACTTGCTCTGGCACAAATCATTTTTAAAACCCAGGCTGCAAAGTTCCAGGCTTTGGGGCCTGCCAAGTTCCCGGTGGCCCTATGTGGTCATTAATACTTCCCTCCCAAATTTATTAGTCTTGAACCTCGCCCATAATTTATTAATTACACCCGCCGGTGAGAGTGCTACAGGGTGCACTGTATATCACGGCAAACCCCAGAGTCCCTCTGTGCTGCCCTGGCACTCACAGAAACCCTCAGAGTTGCCCCAGGCCAGCCGGTCTGGGCTTCCCCTCTGCCAAGCAGAGCTGGCTCTGATGTGGACCCTAGGAGGGGGAGGCCCGTGTGCTATGGAGACCAGTTGGGTTTCTGCCACCACTGGCCTCCTCGTGTTCCTCAAAAAATTAAAAATAGAACTTCCATAGAATTCCACTTTGGGGTATTATTATCCAAAGTAAACAAAGGCACTAACTTAAGAAGAGGCACCCCTACATTCATTACAGCATTCATCATAATAGCCAATATAAGGCAACAACGTGAGTGTCCAGTGGTGGATGGATGAAGTAGATGGGGTGTATATACACAGTGGAATATTACTGGGGGACCCTGAGGATCCAGAGGATCTCCAGAGCTGTCGAGCTAGACCAGGAGGTCCTCGCATGAAGTAGTGAGGCAGCTGTCAGGGCAGAGTAGGCTATGGCGATCCTGAGGAAGGGATGAGAGTGGAAGACTCAGGCTGGGTTTGAATCTCAGCTTGGCCTTGAACAAGTGACTTAACCTGAGTAGGACTGGCTTCATGGTTGGGTGACCCTGGGTGTCCCACAGGGCCTTGGACTTGGTTCACTGCTCTGCTGTCACCCTCTTGAAATTCTTAATGCTTTTTTTAAAAATGTATAATTGACATATAGCATATTACTTTGAGGTATACTGTGTAACGATCCCATACTTATATATATGGCAAAATGATCATAATCTAGTTAACGTGTTACAAAATAGTTACAAAGTGTTTTTCTCTTGATGAGAACTTTTAAGATTTACTCACTTAGCAACTTTCAAAAAATGCAATACATCACTACTAACTGTAGTCACCATGCAACATCATATCTCCAAGCTTATTTATTTCATAACAAAATTTGTACCTTTTGACTCCCTTCACCCATTTCACCCAGCCCCCACCTCTAAAACTACCAGTGTGTTCTCTGTGTCTGTGAGCTCCGAGTTTCTTGTTTTTGTTGTCTTTAGATTCCACATAGGTGAGCTCATACAGTATTTTTCTTTTTCTGCTTGACTTATTTCACTTAGCGTAATGCCCTCCAGGGCCATCCATGCTGCAGGTGCTGTGATTGCTTTCTTTTTTGTGGCTGAATAATATTCTGTTGTGCGTGTGTGCATGCGTGTGTGTGTGTGTGTGTGTGTGTGTCCATATATACCACATCTTCATCCGTCCACCACTAGACACTCACGTTGTTGGCTGTTGTGATGAATGCTGTAATGAATGTGGGGGTGCCTCTTCTCAAGTCAGTGTTTTTGTTTTACTTTGGATAAACACCCTGAAGTGGAATTCTATGGAAGTTCTCTTTTTCATATTTTGAGGAACCTCCATACATTTTCCATGTGGTTGCAACAGTTTGCGTTCCACCAACAGTATACAAGTGTTCCTTTTCTCCACATCCTCGCCAGCACTTGTTTCTTAAGGTTTTGATTTTAGCTGTTCTGATGAGTGTGAGGTGATATCTCATTGTGGTTTTGATTTGCATTTCCCTGTGATTAGTGATGTGGAGCATTTTTTTCATGTGTCTGGTGGCCATCTGGATGTCTTGTTCAGGAAAAATTTCCAGTTCCATCCACTTTTTAATGGGTTTGGTTCTTTTTGCTGTTGAGCTATAAGAGTTCTTTATACATTGTGGATATTAGCCCCTTATCATATGACTTGCAACTATCTTCTGCCATTCAGTAGGTTGACTTTTTGTTTTGTTGACAGTTTCCTTTGCTGTGCAGAAACTTTTTAGTTTGATGTAGTTCCTCTTGTATATTTTTACTTTTATTGCCTTTGCTTTTGGTGTCAAATCCAAAAAACCCACTGCCAAGACTGATGTCAAGATGCTGACTGCTTATGTTTTCTTTCAGGAGTTTTATGGTTTCAGGTCTCACATTTAGGTCTTTAATCCTTTTTGAGTTAATTTTTGTTATGATGTAACATAGTGGTCCAGTTTCATTCTTTGGCATGTGGCTGTCCCATTTTCCCAGCACCATTATTGAAGAGACTGTCCTTTCCCAATTATATATCCTTGGCTCCTTTGTCATAAAGTCATAAATTAATTGGCCATATATGCATGGGTTTATTTCTGGACCTTCCTGTTTTTTGAACAAGGGACCCCACAATTATGCTGCTGGTCCTGTCTCTGAGCCCCAGTTTTTCCAGAATAAGAACAGTAGCAGAAGCATATCTTCTCTGAGAAGTATTGGGCTTTTGGTCATAGGCACAGCCCTCACGCATGTCACACAGCAGGTGCCCTCCTGTGAGGGCTGCTGAGGCATGGGGCAGCAAAGTGGAGTTAGGGAGCAGAAGCCCCAAACCAAGAATCAGGGCTTCCCTCTGAGCATTGGGGGCTGTGTCTGCACAGGATGTGGGGTCCTGGCACCCCACTCCACAGCACAGCTCCTCCCACCCCCTCCAGGGGCCCCAGCTGACTCACACCCTTTCTTTCAGCCTCTGCCTTGCCAGGCAAGTTGGGGCTCCACCCAAGGGGCAAACACAGATAATGAGCGTTGCTATGACCAGCACTCCAAGGGCTTTGGGCGGATTAGTCAGGATGCATTTGCAGAATGCTTTCACCCCAGGAAGAAAGGCACCAGGCAGACAAGAGCAACTGCAGCAGCTACCACAGAAGGCTCAAGACTTTGGGGTCTGGGGGCGCCTGGGTGGCTCAGTGGGTTAAAGCCTCTGCCTTCAGCTCAGGTCATGATCTCAGGGTCCTGGGATTGAGCCCCACATAGGGCTCTTTGCTCAGCAGGGAGCCTGTTTCCTCTTCTCTCTCTGCCTGCCTCTCGGCCTGCCTGTGATCTCTGTCAAATAAATAAAATCTTAAAAAAAAAAAAAAAAAAAAAAAAAAAAAGACTTTGGGGTCGGTTGGGAACACTGTGGGCCGGGATTCAGAGGGCTGAGGAACAGCCCCGGGCTAGACTTGACATTCGTTATCTCAGTAAACCTCACAGCTCACCAACATCCAGGTGTTTCATCCGCATTTTACTTGGGAGGTAGCTGAGACTCAGGGTGCCTAGGGGTCTGCCCGGGACCACAAGGCGGTGGGTTTGTCCGGAAGCCTGTGTCCTCAGCTCCGTCCTCAGTGTGGGGTGGCTCCTCTGTGGTCCTGGGGAGCCTTGGGGCTGAGTCAAGACAAACCCTGGAGCAGGGGATTATTCTTAGGTGAAAGGTGAGCAGACCCCCTGTGGAGGCTCAGTGGCGGCCTGTTCTTCACCACAAGCCTCTGGACTTCTCCTCCTTTCCCCACCAGTCACTAGTGTC
The DNA here is from genome assembly GCF_002288905.1 of Enhydra lutris kenyoni. Taxonomy (NCBI): domain Eukaryota; kingdom Metazoa; phylum Chordata; class Mammalia; order Carnivora; family Mustelidae; genus Enhydra; species Enhydra lutris. The sequence goes on from NW_019154115.1 coordinate 383,502, forward strand.
CAGGCATGTACCAGTGACCAGGAGCAAGGCTGTGTGCCATAGGATGACAGGGTCTCGCAGAGGGTCAGGTGGACAGTGCCGGGAGGCCCTGCAGGCCTCTGACCCAGACACGGTCATCCGTCCTGTCAGCACTATTGAGTGGAGGCTGCCATGTGCCAAGCCCTGTGCTGAGTGCGAGGGAGATGCCAAGTAAGATGTGGTCCCTGCCCTCAGAAGCTCTCAGCCCCTGCCGTGGGTGGGGCCACAACCCCAGCCCAGGTGGTCTGTTCTGGAGAAGAGAGCCTGCTTGAGGCAGAGAGTGGGGAAGGCTAGCGCCAGCATTGCTAGAGGAGTCTGGGCAGGCCTTGCTTTCAGATTTCTTTTTTTTTAAAGATTTTATTCACTTATTTGTCAGAGAGAGAGAGAGAGCACAAGTAGGCAGAAGCAGAGGGAGAAGGAAGCTCCCCTCTGAGCAGGAAGCCTGATGCGGGACTCAATCCCAGGACCCCGGGATCATGACCTGACCCAAAGGCAGATACTCAACCATCTGAGCCACCCAGGTGTCCCTCAGATATGTGTCTTCAAGCTCATTCTGAGGCCCCTGTGTGGGTCCATGTTTGGAGTAGAGAGAGCACACGCAGCCTGGACAAACGTGCAGTGGCCACCTGGGTGAGATCCGGGCTCAGTGTCATACGTATCCACGGAGCTAGCAATCCCGTTCATTAAACCCGCAGCCGTGACAAGAGTCCAAAGGGGAATGCATGAGGTCTGACCTACAGCTGGACCACCGGACCACAGCAGAGGCATCAGGGGTCCCTGGACTAGTCACAGACTTGGTAGGAGTTGGGTTGTTGGTAAAGAAAGAGAGCACCGTGTAATGACCAGGGTCCCAGCCTGGGTGGGCAAGGAAACCATTCACCAGATGGAGGTGGAGGGAGAAACTGAGCTCTGTTGCAGACATGATGCGTCAGAGGTGGCTTCAGGTCCTGCAGGAGAAGTTATCTCGTTGGCCAGATCAGCCAAGAGCTCAGGAGAGACATCGGGCCTGGCCTAGCTGGTTTTTTTCAATGGCGTGGATGAAGATGGGTCATCCTTGGTTAGCACGGAGCTAGGAGGAAGCTCTGATCCCTGCACTGAACCAAGATTAAGAGTGCTCCAGAACGCGCCACCCTGCCTGCTGAAACCAGCAAGCTGACACTGGCCTGGAATGGGGATTACGAAGTCCTCCATGGGGGTGACCCAGCCAAGTGTGGTCAGGGCTTGGCCTGCCCTGTCACCACACCGAAGCCCTGGTGGCTCATGAGTCCGCAGAATAGGGCGGTCGCTGTACACACCGGGAAGGCGCTGGGCTGCATGAGGGGGTGATCTCGCCAGATCTGGGGAAGGACAGGTCTCCTGAGTCATCCCGGCCTCGCAGGGCAGTGGCGAGGATTAAAGAAGCGTGGTGTGTGCCAAGGCCAAGGTGTGGCGCTTGAAAGGCACAGTGAATGCTAGCTCCCTCCTTTCCTCTCCTCCACCCATTCTGGTCACCTCTGTACCCACAGGAAGGACTTCAGAGAAGAGGCTAAGGACTGGGGAGGGGTGGGAAACAGACAATGGTTTCCCAGAAGAGACTCTCAGGAGGGCTTTTTAAGTATCAGAATGTCTGTCACATAGATGGTGAAGAGCAGGGGGCTTAGCCCTGGGACCTGTGAAGGCAGGACCACCGTCTGCAAGGCTTGATTAAATGAAGATGAGCTGTTTGACCAAGGCGTGACACCCTGGGGAGGCCCTGATTGTGTGCCTCAGAGGCAGGGAGTCCTGGCCTGGGTACCCCGTGCAGGGTGGGGCACGCTGAGATCCTACTGAGCACAGACAGACAAGAAGCTGCCCACAGCTGTTTATCCCAGCTGTTCAACAGAGAGGTGGGCGCTCCCTTCCGGGTACACAGGCCATGGTGGAGAGCCCCCAGCAGGAGGAGTGAGCGATGCCTGCCCAGATATGCGGGCCACAGCCTGGGGCCTCTGGTCCCCTCCCGCACTGGTCTCACCCCTCTTGGAGCTGGTGGAAGTGTCTTGAGCCCTCCAGCCAGGCCACATTAGGATCTGCTCCTCGAGAGCCTCCCCAGCCCCTGGTGGTACAGAGGAAGAAACTGAGGCCCAACAAGGGGATATGGCCTGCTCAAGCTCTCATGGCAGCAGCACACACAGGACAAGAACTAGGATCTGGGTTTTTTTGTTTTTGTTTTTTTTATTAAGATTTGCGGTTTCCCTTTTTATAATTTTTTTTTTATTGAAGTACAGTTGACTCACAATGTCACATTAGTTTCAGGTGTACAACAGTGATTTTACAAGTTTGTACGTTACGCTGTGCTCACAAGTGTGGCTACCATCTGTCACCGTACCACACAGTACCACACATACACACAGTATCATCGACTGGATTCCCCATGCTGTACCCTTCATTCCATTACCAGAAGCCCACAGCTCCCACCCAGCTTCGCCTGTTTTCCCATCCCTCAGCTCCTCCCATCTGGCAGCTACCAGTTCTCTGTATGTATGGGTCTGTTGCTGCTTTTTGTTTGTTTATTCCTTTGTTTTCTGGATTCCACCTGTAAGTGAAGTGATATGGCATTTGTCTTTCTCTGACCTAGCATGATACCCTCTGGGTCTATCCATGTTGCCTCAAATGGCATGATCTCATCCTTTTTTATGAACAACATTCCAGTGTGTGTGTGTGTGTGTGTGTGTGTGTGTGCGCGCGCGTGCACGTGCGTTTCTGTGTACCCCATCTTTATCCATTCATCTATGGATGGATACTCGGGTTGCTCCCATATCTTGTCTATTGTAAATAATGCTGCATTAAACATAGGTGTGCATGTATCTTTTCCAGTTAATGTTTTCATTTTCTCTGGGATCCAGTGGTGAAATTGTAAGGTAGCTCTATTTTTCACTTTTTGAAGAACCTCCATACTGTTTTCCACAGTGGCTGCTCCAGTTTGCATTCCCACCAACAGTGCATGAAGGTTCCTTTTCCTCCACATTCTTGCCAACACCTGTTGTTTCTTGGGTTGTTCATTTTAGCCATTCTGCTAGGTGATATCTCATTGTGGTTTTGATTTGCATTTCCCTGATGATGAATGACATTGAGCATCTTTTCATATGTCTGTTGGCCATCAGGATGTCTTTGGAATAATATCTGTTCAAGTCCACTGCCCATGTTTTAATGGTGTTTGGGTGTTTTTTTGCTGTGGAGGGCTATGAATTTTTATATATTTTGGATATTAGCCCTTATCAAAAATAATTTGCAAATATCTCCTCCCATTCAGTAGGTTGCCTTTTCATTCTGTTGATGGTTTCCCTTACTGTGCCAACACTTTTTAGTTTGGTCTAGTCCCAGTAATTTATTTTTTCCTTTGTTTTTCTTGCCTTAGGAGACAATGATTTTCTCAATGATTTTGAGAAAAACATTGCTATAGCTGACGTCAGAGAGATTTCTGCCTGTGCTGCTCTCTTCTAGGAATTTATGGTTTCAGGTCTCATATTTAGGTCTTTCATCCATTTTGAGTTTATTTTTGAGTATGGTGTAATAAGGCGATCCGGTTTCATTCTTTTGCATGTAGCTGTCCAGTTTTCTGGGGTCTGGATTTTTCTTCTTCACCCCAGGCCACCTTCTATGAGTAACTTCCTTGGGATGAGTTCTCATGAGTCTGTGGATACTTCAGCTGAGTTAATAGTTCTGCCCATGTATACAAGGACCCCTCAGCCAAGGCCGAAGGATAATCCCAAGGGAAGTGACTAGAACCTCCTGTCTGGCCCAAGAGACCTGGTGCCACCCCCTCCTCTCACTGCTTGCCAGGAGCAGCTACACCAGCCTCCACCTACTTCCCAGGGTGACCTGCAGGGACAGAGAGCATTTACCACATGAGTTATGAAGAGCCACGGAGAACTGTATGGCTGTGTGATTTGGAGGGAGCATTGCTGGCTGATCCTGGACCCAGGCCTAGGGCCAGCCTCAGGTCCCTCCCTCAACTCGGACATTAATGCAAAACACACCTCTTACTGGAGGCATTTAAAGATCAAAAGAGGGCAAAAAAGCTTTTAAGAGCCAGGTCTATATTTGTCACTATGCAGCCTTCCAGGGTTTGTGCTGATTGGCTTCTGCAGTGATGTCAGGTGTGCCCGGGGAAGGCGGCCACAGAAAGCATCTGGCCCATTCATTTGCAGACCACCACCCCTGGGAGAAGCGCCCAGGGGTGTGGGCTCCCTCAGACTTCTGTGGGAGAGGAAGGACTAGACTCCCGTGTGTTGAGGGCCTTCTGTGGGCCTGACCCCACTTGGGAAGTCTGACCTTTGTTAGCCTCTTTATCCTCCTTAATGGGTAAGCGAACAGAGGCTTAGAGAAGACCATTTAGCTAAAATGTGGTGGGGCTGAGCTTTGAAATCAGGTCTGATTCTAGTACCCTTTCAGGACACTAGGACTCAGGGAAGACCAGTTGCTAAAGAGCAACCCCTGAGCTCAGTCTGACAAGTTGAATCAGTGGAGTCAAGGGTCCTCATCTTGTCACTCTCCAAACCCTGCCAGGTTCCTCCTAATTATCACTTGACCCTTAGCCTTCCTTTCTGTCTCATCAGGCATCACCACCCGTCCCCACCTCAGAACCTGTCAGCCTCACCTGGGCATCATTTCTGGTCTTCCTGCATAAAGTCTGGCACCTTCTAAACTACTCTCCCCACAACCTTGGGAGTGAGTCACACCTGACCATGTTCAGACTTTCCTGTCATTCTTCACTGCCCTTGGAAAAAGGCCAAGCTCCTTGGGATGGTTTTTGGGGTCTCTGGTCATATGCATTTCCTCCCATTCTCAGACCACTTGGAATTTCTCACTTCTTTCTCCCACTCCTTCTTTACTCCTAGCAAGACGATGAACCAACATTTTCTTGAGACTCTTGTTCCCGTGTTCTCTCCTTGGATGGCTTTACACCTTGTCACACATTATTCATGCAATAATGAATTACTGAGTGCTCACTGCTTGCTAGGAACTGTGTAGGTCGGGGGAGGGGGGAGGGAAGCTTAGCCCCCAGTCCATCCCCGTACTGTGTGGGAGAGAGGGTCCTCTGACGGATGAGCCAGCAGGCTATCATGAAGAATCAGCCTCTGCAGCTGGCTGTGTGGGGCCACTAACAAGGGTTTGAGACTTTTGTACCAAAGACAGTGTTTCCAGACATCCTGAGAGCCCTGGGTAGACTCAGAGACTTGGGCCATCCAGGCAGGAAAAGCCCTGAGGAACTATTTCCTTATCCCTCATCTCAGAGATGGGGAAACAGGACAGAGAAGGAAAAGGCCCTGCCTATGTCCTGTATCAAGCTAGATACTTCATGAGGACCTGGGTCGCTGATGCCCAGTGCAGCCCAGCCCTGGGGCAGATCCCCCACTGAGGATTGGGAAGCTGCAGAGAGCTCCAGGAAGACCAGGGCCTCCTTTCGTGGTGATGGATCGGGGTGGGAGTATGGAGGGAAGGGCACAAACTGGCCACAGCCTGCTCTCAGACTCTCGGCATGCTGCCACACTGCCCTTTCTCTGTCCTCTGTGAAGGTGCTGCAGTGAGAGATGACATGAACAGCTACGTCAGCCAATACTACAACGGGCCCAGCAGTGGTGAGTCTGTGTCCGGGACCACTCTACACACACCAAACCTCTATGGCCCCACGCAACCCCTAACATTGAGAATGGGGATAGCTTGGCCTGGTGTGCCCATCCCTTGGTGTCTGTGGGCCCATAACTGCAGACAGAGTTCAAGGTTCAAATACCTGTAGCTTTGGCTCCCAGCACAGTCCAGCGCCGGGTCTATGGATGTGGAGGTTGGAGTGCTCTGTGATCACTAATGAGGACAGCATGTGGGACCCTCATGTGGAAACGGGGCTGGAATCTAGAAATCTAAGAGACCTCAGTGCCTCTCAACCCATGCCCCTCATGGCATGAGGACGATGGGGTGAGGTTAACAGCAGAGCTGGGCTAGAGAAGCAACAGTTATGGGGCATGTCCTTGCTCGATTTGTTTCATTCATGCTCTAGAAAGAAGTCTCAGTGGTTTTCATTTGTGGGCAAGGTTGAGTTTTACAGGAATACCCCATTCTCCTTAGCCAATGTCTTGAGTCTCGTAATTTGTCTTTGACAGTCCGTGAACCCTCATATACTCCCTTATGAGGCTAGAGTGTTACATTGTGTGATGTATAATACAGTGGATTGTTTTCTTTCCTACAGTGTCATCCCGAAAGAGCTCTTCTCTCTTTCTCTTTCAAAGCTGCATCCAATCTGCTGATATCAGAGACCACCATCTCTAGCTCAGACCCCCAGTGCACTCTCCCCACCACTTTGGGGAGAGACCTTGCCCCCACTACACCCACTGTCATGCAGCCCCTTGGTACTTCCTTAAAAACCTTCTGGAGTGTCGTCTGTCCTCACCCTGCAAGGCATCCTACAGGGGTGACGCAACCTGCTGAAGCCACAGCTCTGATCATGTCACTCTCGTTTTGGCCCCATTTAAAACTATGACTCCACCATGAAGCCCAGATTCTAATACTGGTGCCTCAGGCTTTCTGAGTTAGGATAAACTAGGCTATGCTGCAGTGGCAGATAATCCCAACATCTCCGTGGTTTAAATCAACACAGGTCCATGGCAGATGAGCCAGGGAAGCTGCTCCCGGGTTGTCATCTTTCCTCCATCGCCTGGGGGTGGAACAGCTACCCTCTGTTCTAAAACACTGCTCACTGCAGGCAGAGCACGGCTGTTTTGATTGCCGCCGCTGATCAATCGCGCGGATCATTGGCCAGCGCATGTCACATGTCCGGAAAACGTGGCAAGAGGAGGGGAGGGCATAACCCTCCCTGGGGCGGGGCAGCAGACACAGGCAGATGGGACAGCAGAGCCAGACCTCCCTACGCCCCACACCCGCCCCGCTCCCTGTAGAGCTTGTGCAAACTCCCTGCCTGCCATTTGGGTCAGAGCCACCCCCAGCAGGGCCTACAGAGGTGTAGCAGAGGCCCAAGTGTGACCAGCATCCCCTCCTTTGTTGCAGACAGTGGCGTCCCAGAGCCAGCCGTGTGTGTCGTCACCACAGCTGCCATAGACATCCACCAGCCCAATATCTCCTCCGACCTCTTCTCCGTCGACATGCCCCTGAAGCTCAGCAGCAATGGCACCTGTGCCAGTGCCACATCCGAGAGCGCCTCCCGCTCCGCTCGCAGCTCTGTCACCCGGGCCCAGAGCGACAGCAGCCAGACGCTGGGCTCCTCCACAGACTGCAGCACCGCCCGAGAGGAGCCCTCCTCAGAGCCCAGCCCCTCTCCTCGGCCACTGCCGCCACCACCCCAGCAGCAGATGGCAGAGGCCACGGTCCAGGACCTGCTGTCCTCCCTGTCCGAGGACCCCTGCCCATCCCAGAGGGCCTTGGACCCAGCCCCTCTCACCTGGCCCAGCCCTGCGGGCTCGGCCCAGACCAGCCCTGAGCTGGAGCACAGGGTAAGTCTTTTCAACCAGAAGAATCAGGAGGGCTTCACAGTCTTTCAGATCAAGCCTGTCATCCACCTCCAGCCTGCTGCACCCATGCTGGAGGAGAAGTTCAGATCTTTGGAATCCAAAGAGCCAAAGTTGCACAGGGTCCCTGAAGCCTAGAGCCTCCAGGTGGGCAGGGTGGGAGGAGGGCAGAGTGATCAGGATGCTCTCCTAGGGCCCCGGAGGCCGCCAGGGGCCACATACTGGGCCCAGGAGCCCACCTGGCCTCCCTCAGGGTGCTGCCTGCCTCCGGGGAGGTGTCACCAGGCCAGGGGGCCACATGCCCAGAGCTGGCATCTCCTCCGGCCCTGCTCAGGGGAGGGTGGTGCTCCTGGCTGGGGTCTTTTTAAACCATTTTTACAAAAACCAGCCTGTGGCCCAGCTTCAGCAGGGTAGAGCGCAGGGACCAGCCCAGCCTCTTCCGTTGCCTTCGTTCCTGGCGCCCACCCTGGACCCCTGGGAACAGCACTGTGAGCAGGGGCTATTTAGCCCCACCCCCAAGCCGTCTTTTCCCGGAATCCTGGGTGGAGCCGACACAATCACAAAGACCACCATCTGAGCCTATTTCGTCTGTCCTCATTCTTTCATTTGGCATGAGCATTTCGGAGTCTTTTCCAGACAAATCTAGTTTTCACCTTCATAGGACATAAGGGAATGAACCTGGAGGTGGGTGGGAGGGTTACAGCGGGTGGGGGGACAGCCATTTTCCAATCTTGGCTTTAATAATAAAAACCAACTGCACTGAGACTTCTGGTTGACTGAGGTTTTCCTTTGCAATTGCTGGCCCAGGTAAGAAGCCAGCATGACTCTTCTGGGTTTGGGTTGGCCTGGCCTGATGAAGAGCCACCCAGGGAGGCCCCATCCCCCTCCCACTGCTTCCAGGTTTCTCCAAAGAAGGACCCGTGGACCCCAGGCGGGAAGCTCTCGCACTGCCTGGCCAGGCGACTACACTGATCTCTTCCCCCACTCTTCACCCCCCGTTATCTCCCCCCCACCCCACCCCGGTTCCATCTCCCCCACCCCTTCATCTTCCCGAAGAAATAGCTCAGAATTCTGCCTTCCTTGCTGAAACTCCCACACTCAGCTCCCTGAGCCAAGACTCCATTTCTTGGAGTCTTCAAATTCCACAGGTCCAAGGCTGAGTGCAGTATCTTGCCCAAAGCCTGCTCTGCCTTCCAGGTTCCCAGCTGGGGCAGCATCATCCACCCAGCCATGAAGATGCATGGCGTTGTTGTCCTTGACCCCCTCCTCATCCCTCATAAGCAGTCATGAGTCCTGGCCATTCTGACCTTCAGAGCACCTGTCTTAGACCCCATCACAGCCTTGCTGAGGCCCAGGTGTAGCCTCTGACTCCATGTCCCATGAGTAGTTCCTCCCAAACTGAACCTAATCAGTGTCTCCCTTGCCAGAGAGCCTCCAAGGGGTTCTGTGTTTATAATCCCTATGTTTTCTTTTATATTTACACCAAAGGGAAGACTTCATTTTAGTTTCAAGGGTTCCCACTGTCCCAGCTGAACTCAGAATGGTCACAGCCCCTTAGCTTATTTGTCTCTCTGGCTACCCTCCCAACCTGTTCTTTGTCCCCTCTATCTTTGGGCACTTCTCACTATAGGTCAGGGTGTCCTCGGGGCTTCTGTGGCTCCTTGCTCACTGAGACAGTGCAGTGATCCCATGGCTTGGTCAGCAGCATCTGCTTTCCTGCCTGCCTTCCCTTGGTCCTCAAAAGCAGGGCTCCAGAGCCACTTGGGAAAGATAGCTAAATTGGAAGATATTTCCACATGCGGGCAAAGAGCCGCACCTTGATTCACGGGGAGATGAGCAGTTTCCACCTGAGCCTTTAGGGGAGAAACTGGAGGCATTCCGAGTCACCATCGGCGTCATTATAGCTGTCAGTACTGAGCACTGTACTAAGACCTCTTCTCAGGCTCCTTGAATCCTGCCAGCAATCCTGTGAGCAAGTATTTCTAGCCCCATTTTACAAATGGAAGAACCATTTCTGGCTAAGAGAGGTTTAAGAGACGTCCCTGAGGTCAGGCCCTAACAGGAGAAGCACTGGAACTGGAGCCCACACTCACCTGGTAGTGTGCCAAGCTTTTGGAAGCAAGGTGGTCACCTGATGGATGTGGAGGGCATTACAGGCTTGCTAATCTCTAGGCCTGCTAATATCTCTAGGGCGGAAGCCACAGGGGCCTGTAATTAGTGGTCTGTGTCTGCTGGGCCAGAAACGGCTGCTGCCTTCAGCCAGGCCTAACTTGCTGAGCTCCCATGAGTCTCGCTCTGATGCTCATGCTGGCTACTCCAACGGGCTCGGGAGCCTGCCCTGCACAGCACTGAGACCCAGCCACACGCCGGCACTCACCTCTGCTCTGGACTTCTCCAGAGAAAACCACAGGACAGGAAGAAGGGCAATGGGGTAAGAGGCTAGGTGAGTGGCACCTGCTCTCTGCCTGTTTCCCACCTAGAAATGGGGTTTACAGAAGAGCTCTACTTTTGAAAGCAGATTTCTGAGGGAATTTACAAACCGCTGTGATGTGAAATTCTGCCTGAGCACTCAATGTTTGTTGGCTTTGTGCCCAAACAGGCAGGACCAGTTTAGACTTGCCCCATGAGCCGATTAAAACAGGACAGAGACCAAGAGGTGGTCCCCAGCTCTCAGAGGGCAGAGTCCACAGTTACAGTGTGGGAGGCTGCACCCAGTTAGAGCAAGCCCCTCGCCTGCCTGGGGACAGGCGTGGAGTGGAGCCTCAAGGCCTGGAATGCAGGAGGTGGAGAGCTTTGGCTCTCACTGCTCCCCAAGGGGTCATAGCCTAGAGTTATGGCTGGTGGGCAGCTGGGAGTCTGTAGAGATGGAGCCTGAGCACTCCCTGGGAGGTTTGCAGCTCTGGGAAATGGCTCCCTCTTGTTCATCTGCCTGCTCATGGACCCCACTCACACTGGTGCTCTCCCACAAGGCAGGAGAGCTTGGGTAACAGCCCTTGTATCCTGTAAGCCAACAAGGGGGGTGATAATAATGACTCCCATGTATCCACTTCCTGGTGTCACAGGTGCTCTTTGCAATCTTCCCTCTTTATCACAGTCTGCATAGTGGATGCTATTTTCCCTGCTTGCCAGAGAAAACAGGCACAGAATGATGAAATGATTTGCCAAGGACATAGAGCTAAGTGGTAAACGAGTGGCAGGATTCAAACCCAGTTCTATCTGGGTGACATGCCATGCTGGCTATGCTGAAATGAGCTTCCTGGAATTAAACCAGGTGTCATCAAGGGAGCCGGAGATACAAATCAGGACTCTGGCCCCCGGGCCCTCTATCCATCAGCCCACACGGCCCCCTCGGTCTAGAGGGATCAGCCTACCGTGTCTTCAGAGCCTGGTGGACTCTCTTACAGAGCCAGACTTCCCACTCAGCCTTGCCCCTGGAGCTGAAGAGGAGCCAACCCCATGGCCAGGGTGCCACCCTGACTGCCAAATCGGACAGCAAGGACAAGGTTCAGAGCTAGGAGTGCTATTGGTCACCTCACAGCAGACCTGGGCTGGAGCCCTGCAGACCTGGTTCAAAGTCTCCCCAGGACTGGGGACCTGTAAGGCCCTCCCTGAATGACATACTGGCTCCCCTCCAACCAGCCCCCCGGCCAAGGCCCGAAACCCAAACCTTGGCTTTTCAGAACAAGTCCACGACTGTGAGATTTTTCACAGATCCTGCATGATCAGAGGCTAGTGGCCTGGAATTCTCTTTAGCATGGTGGGCCTTCATTCCATCCACAACCACAGCTCAGGCCCTCCTTTCTCACTCTAGGACTGCTCTTGACTGAAGCTCTTGTCCTGGGGCTGCCTCCATGCTCCTCTCCGGGGGCAACTTTCTCATCTCTAAAGAGAAACACTAGAAGTGGGACCACTCCTCTCTGAGCTATGGGGGCCTCAAATGAGATAAGGTCCAAGGAAGCCTTCTTAAAAGGAGAGTTTCTTACTAACTAGTCAACAGGGTACTTGTGTGGAGTTGCCTAGCAAGGACACCCAACAACTCCAGGGACTGGCACGGCTAACCCCAGCTTTCGAATGGACTTCTCAGGTCTGGAGAGAAGTCAGGATCACTCCGCCATCCTTCACCTCAGGCGCTGTTAGGCACCTAGGGTGTCAAAGCCCAGGCACCTGGATCGTCAGCCCAGCCCCGTTTCCATTTATGTGGCTCCAAGTGAATCCTTGGGCCCACCCCCCCATACAGCAAGAATAATAACTCCTGGGCCCCCTGCCCCCATGAAGGTTGCTGGGATAGCTAATGACATAATGGAAGGGAAAGCCCTTTGAGAATGTTTCAAGGGAGACACAGAAACCATCCTTATTAATAATAGATGCCCGGGGTGTTGCACTGCCTGCCGTGTTCAGCACTTCTGGGGAAGGCTGTGCAGGAGATGCTTAGTTATTTCATTGGCTGCAGCAGAGTGTGTGGTGTGGGGAGGATGGTAGTGGGGTGTATGGGTGCTGAGAGATGAGGGCCCTGCCCCCAGCCCCAGTGGCCAGCCAAGGCACTATCTGCTCCTCCGAGCTCTCCCTGCTGGCAAATCCCCACTGGTTTCTCTGTAAATAATGCCTTGGAGTCAGCCTGAGTTAGGCAAGAAAGCACTGTTCTCCAGACAGGAGGCACCTTACCTGCCTTCCTCTCCCTTCTCCAGTACAAGCTAAAAACCTTTGTTTTTCTGACACAAATTGAGCGAGGTTTGTTTTTTTTTCCTCACTCCAGCACTGAAAAGTTTGGTATCGTGTCCTGGTGAAGAGTTAATTCAATTATCCAAATAAAATGATGGAACATTTGCTGCTAAATTTATTGCGAGCTACCAGAGAGACGGTGCTAGCATAATTTTATGCAGAGCCCTAGGCTACAGCGTGGGGGAACAGACTGCCTATTCATCCTGAATAAGCAAATGAAATTGACTACCCTGGAGATCAGTCAGGACATTAAACACTGTGATGAATGTGGAAGGATTCTTCAGTGTCTGAGATTTACGGGGCACCTTTCGCCAAGCGCTCTAGAAGCCTCCTCAGCATCAATTAGGCCTCGTAACTAGGTAGGCTCACCTCTGCCTCTGCCGCATAAAGAAGGGGCGTGGGGTTCTGGGAGCCAGTTTTGCTCCATGTTGCGAAAGGGAGCCAGTGTGCAGACCAGATCCAGATTCTAGTACAAAGACCCCTGCCTCCCTGAACAGAGTGGTTCAGAATGGAGGAGTATCAGGCTAGATGGGGACCCAGGACTGGGGGTCAGGGTCTCTCGTGTTCTTGGCGTTTCTGTACCTTGTCCTTGCTGGGCCTTCTGCCTGAGACACACTTCTTGACTGGTTGTTTCGGCAGCTTCTTCCGAACCTGGCTGAGCAGCCTCGTCTCGCCTCCCACTCAGCTTGCCTCAGCCAGACTGCATTCGTTGGGTATGTTCACTGTGATCCCGGAGGGGACAGGACATGTGGCTGAGAGTAGATGTTGGCCTAGGATCACCATGTACTAGCTGTGAATCCGTGGGCATGTGTCCTAAGTTCTGCAGGCTTCTGTGTTCTCATCTGGAGAGGGGGGACTACTGCTACGCCTCGTGGGGTGGGAGGCTTGAATGAGGTAATGGATGTAAAGGTCGAGTATTGTGGGCATAAGCAGCTCTCAAAAATAATTTTTGTATCTACCTACCTAAGCTGTTTGAGATCTGCCAACACATTCACAGGTGAAAGCTGACGACAGCTTGAGAGATCACTAAGTTCAGTTTGCCATTTCACAGTCAATGAAAATGAAGCCTGAAGGAAGGAGCATGAACAGGCTGCCCCTGAGGCAGTGACAGAACCAGGATAAGAGCACAAGTGTCCCTGGCACCAGCCGACTCGGTGTCCCCAGGTCCCAACCCCCAGTGGTCCCCACGCAGTCCCCACATTGGCTGGAGGTGGGTGTACTAAAAGTCAGTAGGAAACCTGCCTTCCCTCCCACAGCCAGCTGTGGGAGACACAGGTGAAACCCAGGTCAGTGAACCCTCACGAGGACCTGGCCACTCACCAATCCAGGCACCATAGAAAGTAATATGCCGTTTCCGTCCCATTAAATTCCCAGTTCCACTTCTGTACCGTGCTTCTAATGACAGGCTGCTGTTCTGAGGTAACACCAGCCCGAGAGTCCTGGGGAAGCTAGGAGATGCTGGGAGGCAGCCTGGTATGGTGGAAAGGCCAAGTTCTCCAGACCTGGCATCCCATTCAGGCTGCACATCTCACTGACTGCGCCCCTCGGGTCAGTTAACTACCTCTCAGCCCGCCTATTCATCCAGAAGGTATGGGTGATGATATCCATTTAGGGATCGTTGTATCAGAGAAGGCTATGTAACGCCCCTAGCAGATTCTTAATAAATAATATTTGCCAAAATATTGGTTTGTGTTCTAGTTTTACCATTTGCTTTATGACTTGGGGCACTTCTGAGGGTCTGATTTCTTCACCTTTCCTACCCTTTCCACCTCTGACATGGTAATCTACATGAAAGTGTTCTATAAACCAATAGTTATCAGCAACTTTTCTTCATTTGTGCTCCTCACATTTTTTAAAACCTAGGGCTATATGAAATTGTGGCCGTATATCACCCGATACGGGCTTTTTACAAGGTTATCAGTCAAGCCCCCTTTAAGCCCCCTCAGCAACAGCTAACCAAATCCATCTGTTGTAATCAATAGTGTTCTTAGGGTTTCCCAGCCTTTTAAGCCCACTTTTATGTAGACCAAAACAAAAATCCCTCGTGAGAGACAGTGTGAAATGCAACCAAGCTGATGATCCCTTTCAGAAAGAGCCGAGAGCACTTACGGTTGGGGTTTCAAGGCCTCCAGTGCCGTGCAGACACGCCCAGGCGCTGCTGGCAGTGAGGCTCCCACACGGTCCTGGGAGGAAGGGCCCCTACTCTCTGCCAGCCTCGCCCACAGCGCTGGACCCATTTCCACAGTCTCCAGGGACTCATTCTGTAAGCAAAGAGCTTTCAGCCAAACCCATCTGGGGCATAAGGCCAGAAGATTCCTGCTTCCCTTCCGCCCTCTCCTCCCTCTAGCCATCCTGTATGCACCACCAGCTCAAGTCAGTCCTCAAGGTTAGGGTATGGGACCCTCCTCAAAAAAAAAAAAAAAAAAAAAAATGTCAATCGCTCCCTGTTGCTAGGAGGCTGCTTATGACTTCTTCAGGTGGCAAGGCCTTGAGAAGTCAGGTAGCACTTATGGAACATTCCAGATATACAGACATATTTAATTCTAACATGCAAACAAGGAACAATTAGCAACTATCAGAAGGTATTTTTAAGAATTCAACACATGTCCACTGAACAAAAGCTGCAGGGAGTCAGTGATGCTTACCTCCTTAGTTAATATCCGTTTGCTACTTGTTATTTCACTTTGGAATCTGCTTAAATTCCTAAGACAAGGGATAGCAGCCACCAAAGTTTGAGGGGAAAAAAGTGTGCAAGACTTAGGATTGGGTAAATTCTATTAATTTTCCCTGCAAATCAGAAAAGGCTTTTCACAGTATCATTCCTGGTCTAGCTCCTGAAATGGCAGTATTCTTTGAGGGCAAAGTTTGAGAACCACTGACCAGTGGGGTAAAGGCCAAACTGCTCACCTAAAAGTCGGTGGCCTCCACCCTACCACCCTCAGCTCCCCCGTTTCTGCCCCTCATTGCTTCAAGCATTCACATGAGCTATTTCCACTTCTGCCCCACATGTAAATATCAAAGCCTCCAGGCCAGAAGGAATGACTGCAGCTGGCCCGTTAAGGGAACTCTCTCTGTATACACTATTCATACAAGTCTCCTTTCTAATCGCACCTTAGCTGCAAAATCTTGGGGGCAGGGGCTGTGCCTCCAAAGGCCTGTGTTCTCAGAGCCCAGCAGGATGCTGCTTCACGGCAATGGCTGGGCCAGACTCCTGCAGGGCAGAGACCCGCACAGAAATACGTTAGCCAGTGAATCCAGCAGGGAATATTCCCCCACAGTACTGCTGAGAACCAGGACCACAGAAAATGCTGGATGTTGTGCTTTCTCAACTACTAAGAAGCTCCGACCAGACCCTCACTGGGTCTCAGTCCATAGAGTAAGGAGGGCATTTGCTTGATCCAGACGGCTGGCCTCAAGGACCGGAATACAGCTCTGCCCTCACAGGGCTGTCTTTCCAAACGTGGCCAGAGTAACCAGGCCACCAAACTCCCAGGGCCTGTATGAGGTTAACCAAAGACTTCAAGAAACTAGGGAAAAAAGCAGGAAAGATACACAAACACGGTAACAAAAGCTACCCCTAATATCTCTTCCCACGTTGCTTCCAGCTGTGGCTCTGGGTCCCCAAGCCCGAGGCAGGGGAAGAGTCATCAGGATCTGACAGTTTGGTGCCCAATAAAACAGGGATAAAAAGAACACATCAAATTGCACCTTCTGGCATGTATTATGGTTTTAATAATTGCCTCCACCTCACACAGCTGCCTTTTTAAGGTGAACTCTATGTGGGCACTTAAGGGCTTTTAGAATTGAGTAAAATCCCACTGGAGAGACAAGCCCAGAGCACAGGGTCTCCTCCCCAGCGAGGATCCTGAATGTGTGCCCTGTCCACCGGCACCAAGCACTAGTGCCTTTTACCTGAGGTTACTGTGCAGCGACTCTCCCTGTTCCTTGAGCCAAGGTGAGGTAGGTAAAACCATGGCTCTGACCCAGACTTCCTGGTTTCAAACCCTGGCTCTCATTACAGGTGATCTGAATTTGGGCAAGTTACAGAACTTGCAGTGCCTCAGCTTCCATGTCTGTAAAACAGGGATGGTAATCATAGCATCAATCTTAAGGGTGTTGCTGACAGCAGGGGTTCGGTATGTGTACTGCATTACTGTGGCGCCTAGCACACAGTAAGCGCCACCCAGTGCTATTGTGATGATGAGCTGTACCCAGTAAAACAGTGGAGTGAACTGCCTGAAGGTGGGACATGGCAATCATGACAGGAGGAAACCGAGAGAAAGAACCATCAATTCCACTTCAAGGCTAGGAGCCATGCAAATGTACCACCCGGGACTGGTCCTCCCTGAGCCAGCATACCTCTGCCATGTCACCTTCGCATTTCTCCTCTCCCCAAGTTATAGTGTCCAACAGGGTAAGTGGAGAAGGTCCTGATAAGCAAGGTTAGCTCCCCTGGGAAGAGCCTCAAACACAACAATACAATATGGGAATTATGTTCACAAGAGTGGTTCAAACCACATGGCCTTGGACAAGTCACTTGGTTGTGCTTCAGTAACCCTTTGTGAACAGGGGGCTGAACCAGATGGTCATGCTCAGCTCTGACACTCTAGGATGCTGTGGTTCACTTTATTGCTATCTTTTCATCCTATTAGGTTCAAGAAGATTGAAATCCCAGAGACATTTAACTTCCAAAAGTGTTTCAAAAGCTAGTGACTGTGACAAAATCAAAGAGTTCAAGTAGCCAAGACCCAGGAAGGCCACAGAGAGGGACAGGCTGACCACCTCTGCCCCATCCCCTCTTGTACCACTGGTCACTTCCCATCTCCTCCCTGCTGTTTTCCTTAGTCTGTTAACTACTGTACCTTCTGCAGATCTGCTTCAGGTGGCAGTTGTCTTCATGTTACTCAGCTGCTGAGCTGGGCCTTTCCAGGACCTTTCCAGGACACCCTCCCACAGGACAGACCAAAGCCTCCCCAGCCCCTGTTCTCGGGCCTGCACGCACACTGGCTTCTAGCCCTTGTGACACTCTCCATCTCAGTCATGCCTCAGGGCAGCAGAGGGAGAGCGCCAAAGCTAAACAAACATATGGTCGTCTCACATGCTTGGCTGTTTTCTAAGACAGCTCAAAGGAAGCATCAGGAGGGCCAGAGAAAAACCAAAGCATTCTCTGAACAGGATTTAAACATTTATATTAATCACACTATCTGTTAGCATAAGAGGCCATGTTGCATCACCACAGCCCCTCCTTCTCCCCTCTCCTTCAGAGACACAAAGTCCTATAAGCTGACAAAACTTTGAAATGAAATGGAAAATTAAATTTAATGTAAGCCAACTAAATTCACTCAGCAAGTTCAAGTTTAAGTCGGGTCTGCTTTGGTCCTATTAGTTATGGTTTTCTGAAGACTGGAGTATATTTAAGTTAATATTTATGATTTGTGGCCATGCTTTTTTAACTCGGAATTTGCCAATCTAGGTCCCTTCTCTCAACAACTAAATTAAATGATTAGTCTGGAGAGAACAATCATGTTCACAATCTTGCCTAAAACACAGAGTCCTCGAGCACCTGGGTGGCTTAGTCATTAAGCGCCCGCTTTCAGCTCAGGTCATGATCCCAGAGTCCTGGGATCAAGACCCATGTCAGACTCCCTGCTCCACTGGAAGCCTGCTTCTCCCTCTCCCACTCCACCTCCTTGTGTTCCCTCTCTCTCTCTGTCAAATAAATAAATAAACAAAAAACAAAAAACAAAAAAACAGAGTCCTCCATGAAAAAGACAGAGAAAAAATAAATATTCACTCCATTTCTTCAATTTTCTTTCTTTACAAAGCTAGGCATATTTCTGTTGGTAGTTTTAAAGCTGTGGAAATGTTTTATTATATATTTTTTACAGAATTAGAAAATTTTAAAAAATAATTACTTGGAACCACAAATAATTAAAAGAAATAAAGTAATAGGCTCATAAAAAAGCATTCTGGCATCTGTGAGAATTTTTTTCTCAAATTATGATATGTAGCTCTCCATACTTTCCAATGATTACTGTAATAGCCATGAATTTCTATTTCAGTTGAATACTTTGATATATTTTCTTTCTTAAAACACTGTAACTCATTTCTTCTTCAACAACTCAGTCATTTCAGGAACTACCTGCAAATTAAAACAAAAAAAGTAATTAAGCAACCTGAGCCTTCAGTGTGATATCGTCACAGCTCCATAGGAAGTACACAGAGGTACGGGCACTGAGGCAGCGTGTGGGCCCCTGGTCCTGCCAGCCTTGTGTCCAGGTGGTCTTCCTTTCAAAGGCTGCAGTCTTGGAGCACCTGGCTGGCTCTGTCGGTTGAGCGTCTGACTCTTGATTTCAGCTCAGGTCATGATCTCAGGGTCAAGGGATCAAGCCCTGAGTTGGGCTCACACAAGTAGGGAGTCTGCTTGAAGATTCTCTCCCTGCTCATGCTCTCTCTTTTGCTCTCACTCTAAATAAATAAATAAAATCTTTTTAAAAAAAGTATACAGAAACCAAAAGAAGCAATGCGCGTTTCTGCTGAGGCTCAAGGTGTGTCCCCATCCCCAACATGTTCCTCTAGGCTCTCCTCTTATCTGTGAGAATGTGGGGTCTGTGGGATAACTACATTTAAAGATTTATTTACTTTAGGGAGTGAGAGAGGGGAGAGCATGAGTGGGGGGAGGAGCACAGGTAAAGAGAGAATCTCAAGCAGACTCCCCACTGAGCACAGAGCCCCATGGTGGGGGGAGGGGGTCTTGACCTCATGACCCTGAGATCATGACCTGAGCTGAAATCAAGAGTCAGATACTCAACCAACAGAGCCACCCAGGCACTCCAAGACTACAGCCTTTGAAGGGAATTCCACCCGGACACAGGCTGGCAGGACCAGGAGCACACACACTGCCTCGGAACTTTACTTTTTATCTTTTCCTTTTTCTTCTTTTTTTTTTTTTTTTAAATAAATAAAGATTTATTTTTCTATTTTTGGGGGGTGGGGGCTGAGGAGAGGGAGAAGCAGACTTCCCACTGAGCAGGGAGCCTGATGAGGGACTCTATCCCAGGACCCTGAGATCATGACGTGAGCGAAGACAGACACTTAACTGGACGAGCCACCCAGGCGCCCAGGGGAGAGTGCATCATGAGCAGACTCCACACTGACCATGGAGCCCAACCTCATAACCCTGAGATTATAACCTGAGCTGAAACTAAGAATCAGACGCTTAACCGACCGTGCCACCCAGACGCCCTGACTAGGAAACTTTCTGACATAATCACAAACCTCCGAAGGGCACCACAAGAAACAGGAGTCCAATTTTTCTTCTGTGAGGAGAGTAATGTGTATTTTTCACCTCTGTGTTTTCTGGTTATTCTTCCTTCCCTTACTGCTCTCCTGCCTTTCCTTCAAAGTCCACACCAAAGTCTCTTGTTCAGACACGACCCTGTCAATCTGCTCTAGCACTTGTTTTCTCACTGTTCATTTGCTTACACATCTGTCATTCGACAAACACTGTAGCTGCTTCCTCAGCACACGTTCCTATCTTTTGGCACATAAGAATGAGCTGCGCGCTGAACATTCAGTTTCATCATTCTCTGTTAAAGGCCTTGTGCTAATGCGGTGTCTGGTCAGCAGACAGAGTAAGAAACCACAGCGAGGGAAAACCGACCAAGTTGGCTCCCATTTTAGAAAGGATGAATTACTAACTCTTAGTCTCAGCAGTTCAGTGGCTGCAACTAGAGCTTTCAGCACAGAGCTGCTCTGGGGTAGCCTGACAGCACAGGCGCGCTGGGCACAGGGACTGCAGGTGGTGTCGCATGGAGCCATCTGCGTAAAATATCAATTACCCAGTCTTCCACGCGGCTGTCGACTGTCCTAGCTCGGAGAGATCCCAGCTGAACTCGCCACTGATGAATACAGCCTCTCAATTATTTAAGAGAGCTACATTTCCATTAGGTGGAAATAATGTGTTCGTACAAAATTTATTAAGGAAATTGTCAACATGTTGTTTCCTCCGAATGTCACTTTGTCTCCAGCCTATTAAAGGCCCATGTTTACCATGGAGCCAGTGGGCAGTAGCTCAGGGGCAGCACTAAGCTCTGGCACCACTTCTCCCAGCTCTGCTCAGTGGAGAGTCCATGAGCTGATGCCAGTCACACAGATGACACGCTAAAGAGGCCTCCTGTGGGACCTATGTGTTTCATGAAAAATAGGCTAGAGCCCAACTTCTTTTAACGAAACATTAACTTGATTTGGAACATATTTTTAAAAATCTTCCAGAATGTCTCCCTGCCACAACCCCCCAAAAAAGGCTAAAGGCACTCTGTCCACCATCTATATCCTTTTTTATTAGATCAACCTCAGACTTTCCAAGCATATTACACAATGCCTTATCAGTTAAGGAAAAGAAAAATGCCATTCAAGTTCACTGCGTGTCTGACAGCCTGAGCACTAACTCAGAGATTCGGATTCTTATTTTTATTTCAGATAGTGCAGACCCAGCTCTCTAATCAGTAAGACCAGATCAAAGTGAATTTACACTTAAAATAAGACAATCTAGGGGCACCTGGGTGGCTCAGTGGGTTAAAGCCTCTGCCTTCGGCTCAGGTCATGATCCCAGGGTCCTGGGATTGAGCCCCGGATCGGGCTCTCTGCTCAGTGGGGAGCCTGCTTCCTCCTCTCTCTCTCTGCCTACTTATGATCTCTGTCTGTCGAATAAATAAATAAAATCTTTAAAAAAAATAAATAAAATAAAATAAGACAATCTACTGATAGAAATCACAACACAACTATATTCGAGTCATTTAATTAGTATTTCCCCAGGGTAAGCACCATGGGAAATAAAGTTCAGGCCTAATTCTTGCCCACAAGGAGTTCTATCCCCTAGTTGGGGAGAAAAGACAGAGGTCTATGAACCACACAACCAAAAATGTACCCATCTTACACTGTAATGTAAGAGGATGAGAAGAATGGAACTAAATGCTCAAAATCCAGGGGTTCTAAGGAAGAGATTTAAGTGTGGGCTCAGAAAAATCAGAACATTAACATGGAGGAGAAAAGGATTCTGGACAAAAACTGAGGAGGCAGACAGAGATAAACCCTGCAAGTTTCAGAGAGAGAGCATAAGGTGTTAGAATGACTCTAATGGACAGCTATGATAGGAAGTAGAAGAAAAAGTTTTAAAAAACAGATGGTATGCAAAGTCCAATGAATGGGAATAAGAGTCTCTCCAACAGAGACAGTGCTGTGACAACATGCAAAAGAATGAAGATGGAACCTCACCTCATACAATATGCAAAAATTAATCCCAAATCAATCAATGACCTATGGGAGCTAAAATAAAACTCTTAGAAGAAAACTTAGGGCTAAAGCTTCAAGACTCTGGATTTGGCAATGGATTCTCAGATATGACACCAAAAAACGACAGTAACAGAAGAAAATATAGATGAACTGGACTTCATCAGAATTAAAAACTTTCGTGCCAAGGTAATTATAAAGAAAGTGAAAGGATAATCTACCTACAAAATGGGAGAAAATATTTGGAAATTATGTATCTGGTAAGGGTTAATTCCAGAATACATAAAGAACTCCTACAACTCAAGAACAAAGACACACATTCAATTAAAAAAGGACAAAGGATTTGGATAAACATTTCTCCAAAGAAGCTACACAAATAGCCAGTAAGCACATAAAAAGATGCTCAACATCATTAGTCATTAAGGAATGCAAGTCAAAACCACAATGAGATACGATTTCATACCTACCGGATGGCTCTGATTTGAAAAATTAAAAGTAACAAGTGTGAGCAAAGATGTGGAAAAACTGGAAGGCCTGCACTTTACTGGTGGGAATGTAAAATGGTACAGCCACTAGAGAAAGCAGTTTGGAAGTTCTTCAAAAAGCTAAACACAGAATTACCATATTACCCAGCAATCCACAGGCATACACACAAAGGAAATAAAGTGAGGACTTGAACAGATACTTGTAGGCCTATAATCACTGTACTGGATTAGGCAGAAGTTTCACATATATGACACCTACTAAAGGGCAAGCAATAAAAAATATATAAACTGGACTTCAACAAAATGTAAACTTTTGTGCATCAAAGGACATAAAGAATGTGAAAAGACAGGAGCTCCCCTCTACTTGCTAAATGGGATGCTGTCTGATACATGACTTGTTTAATAAAGTCAATAATACAATAAACAAATAAAGAAGGGAGGGGGAGGGAGGGGGGGAAGAAGGGGAGGGGAGGGGAAGGGGAGGGAAGGGAAGGGGAGGGGAGGGGAGGGGAGGGAAGGGGAGGGGAGGGGAAGGGGAGGGAAGGGAAGGGAAGGGGAGGGGAAGGGGAGGGGAGAAAGGAGAGGAAAGGAAAGGACAGGAAAGAAGAGAAAAGAAACATTATTATTGGAATAGTATTATTGGTGGGAATGTAAACAGGGCAGCCACTTTGGAAAACAGGCTGGCAGTTCTTCAAAATGTTAAAAATAACAGTTATCAAGTGACCCAGAAATTCCATTCCTATATATGTACCCACACAAGATGAAAACATGTATCTACATGAAAACTTAAATGCTCATAGCAGCATTACTTATAATAGCAAAAAAGTAGAAACAACTCAAATGTCCATCAAATGATTAATAGATAAACAAAATGAGGCATATCCACACAACGGATATTATTTAGCAATAAAAGGAAAGAAAGTGCTGATACAGAAGTCAACACAGATGAATCTTGAGAACATTATGCAAAGAAGCCAGCTATAAAAGACCATATATTATTAATTATTACATGATTCTGTTTGTAAGAAATGTCCATGAATGGCAAATCCATAGAAACACAAAACAGATTAGTTGTTGCCAGGGTCTGGGGGGAGAGGGGAACAGAAGTGACTGAAAATATGTTTGTGGTTTCTTCTCAGTGTGATGAAAATGTTCTGGAATTAGATAGTTGATAGTTGCATAACTCCTAATATACTAAAAATCACTGAACTATATACATTTTAAAAGGGTGAACTCTATGATTTATGAATTAAATCTCAGGAAAGCTATATTAAAAAAAAAAAACAACCAGTCATGTAGTGTCCTATACTCTGTCACTCTGACTCTGATTATAATATTTACCATTTATTGAACACTTACTATACCTGTATGAAAGGAAATATAAATAGGGAGCCTAATATTTAACACAGACTGTACTAGGTACAATATAATCTCATTTAACTTTCAATACAACCTTGTAAGGTATGTAGTATATTTATATTACTTTTGAGGAAGCTTCCATTCAGAAAAATTAAATAACCTGGCCAAGATAATTTAACTAGTATGTGGCCAAGACAAAATCTGAATTAAAGCTCTTAACTACTGTACTATATTATTTTCCTTATATGAAGAAAGAAAAAAAAAACCCTCATGTCTCTAACTCATGATTGTTGCAGGATGAAGTAAAACAATAAATATTAAAAATTAAAATCCATACACATTTTTACTCCAGACATGATAAAGTTTGGTGGATACCATATCATTCAGAGCATTATTAGTCTATTATGTGATATAAACTTTTTACACAGAAATTCAGTCTTAAAAAGCCCTTTTTACACTATTATGTGACTTATGGTATTCTTTTTCTTTTTTTTTTCTTAAAGATTTTATTTTTGGGGATGCCTGAGTAGCTCAGTCTGTTAAGCATCCAACTCCTATGATCTCAGGGTTGTGAAATTAAGCCCTGCATGGGGCTCTGCACTGGGTGTGGGGCCAGCTTAACATTCTCTCTCTCCCTCTGCACCCCTCCTCCCTCTCTAAACAAATAAAAATAAAGATTTTATTATAATTTATTTTGGGCTCAAACTTAAAATCCCAAGATCAAGAGCCAGGTGGGTACCGCTGACTTAAACTATTTTCTTTAAAATCTTAATCTGAAATAGATAATGCTAACTCATTCATAATTTGCATAGCCATATTTTTATGTGCTGTTATACCTTTAAATATTTGATTTTTAAAAAACAGAGCATGGCCCTGAGGAGCATATTCACTACACCACCTTGTCCATTCTTCAGTCAGAATTACTAATATTCATCTGTGCCATATTCATTCTAATTTCAACTGAAAAAACAATTTGATAGATACTGTCTAGGTTCCTAGAGTCTGCCAAAGGTGAGGTCCTTTTTACTGCAACTTTCAAGGGTAGAGGAGTCCTGGTGAACCACCTGGCCAGAGTCCCTGATGAGTTAGAAAGGCAGGGTGATGAGTAAAAGAACAGAATCAGGAGCCTGGCTTAATTGTGCCAAAAACTTGCTGAGTAATTTCCGCAAATCACATCTCTCTGGGAAAACAGATAACCTAAAAAGAACATATCACTTGTCTTATACATGTTAGTAGCAACCAGGAGGCTACAACTCAAGCAGCACTGGTTTTTTGTTTTGTTTTGTTTTGAAATTTTATTTTTAAGTAATCTCAACACCCAACGTGGGGTTTGAATTTACAACCCTGAGATCCAGAGTCAAACGTCCTACTAACCAAGCTAGCCAGCTGCTCCCAAGCAGATTTTTAATATTCTCATAATCTAATCCGTTTCCCCCCACAGACTGCTTTTTAAAGGATTAACTTTTCTCCCTTTATATTAACCAAAAGGTATATATACCGGGGCACCTGGGTAGCTCAGTGGTTAAAGCCTCTGCCTTCGGCTCAGGTCATGATCCCGGGGTCCTGGGATCAAGCTCCACATCGGGCTCTCTCAGCGAGGAACCTGCTTCCTCCTCTCTCTGCCTATCTCTCTGCCTACTTGTGATCTCTGTCTGTCAAATAAATAAAGGTCTTTAAAAAAATTTAAAAAAAAAAAGGTATATATACCTATGTTCAGAACTTCTGAGCATGAGGTAACCACTACCTTAACATAATTCTAGCTATTAACAAATAAATGTTATTAGGTCTTAGTCCAAACACATTATCAAATGTGGGCTTCTTAAAACACCAAAGATAGCTTGAGAATCTCTGGTTAGAAATCTGCTCACTGATTCTTGAGATTCCTTTCCACTTCTACTGTCTTAGGACTCTCACCAAAATACCTCAGCATGCACACGTGCACACAACCCTCACTCGCTCGCATACTCTTTCATGTTCAACCTGGGAGTTGCCCTTAATGCAAGAAGCATTATGACACCATTCCATCAATAATTGCTACAAAGATGGTCCTGCCCCAAGGCAGGCATCCACTATATAAACATCACAAATTTCCAATTGTCTAACACTTCATCCATTTATCAAGTAAGCCCACTCTGTAGGTTGCAATATATAGTACACAAGAAAACAGAAAAATGTATCGTAAAATAAGCAAAATTACTTGTAAACTTATTTAAATATTCACTTGGAGAAAAATATAAGGCAACTACAGTAGATGTCTATTTCCAAACATGTCAACCCGATACCTGGTGAGGGTTCAGAGGTGTTTCATTTTTAATTAAAAGGTCTTTACTCCTTTAAGCTTCTCACTGTAGCTAAATGCTAACAACCTGAACAAAGTTATCCTTGTACAGAAATTTATTTATTTATTTATTTATTTATTTATTTTTTTAAAGATTTTATTTATTTATTTGACAGAGAGAGAGATCACAAGTAGACGGAGAGGCAGGCAGAGAGAGAGAGAGAGAGAGAGAGGGAAGCAGGCTCCCCGCTGAGCAGAGAGCCTGATGCGGGACTCGATCCCAGGACCCTGAGATCATGACCTGAGCCGAAGGCAGCGGCTTAACCCACTGAGCCACCCAGGCGCCCCTTGTACAGAAATTTAAAAAAAATTTCTCTTTCATAGTAACTTTTCCTCCCACTGGTGTTACTGTAGTGGTCAAATGACTGTCATTAAACACTGTTTGTTCTTACACAGCTGGGCCAGGTAACAGGAGCAGCAGAACTACCTAAATTCTAACTTTCAATTATAGGACCCCAGGATCACTGAAGAGGGGCTGTATTCTTCCTAGGGCAAGATATAGGCTCTTTGGGAGGCCAGAGGCAGGGAGCGGGTGCTGAGGGGAAGGCTGACCCAGGGCAACAGCCCCATTCTCGTCTCTGCATGAGCAGCTGAAGGGTCCATTTTCACTGAGCATGAACATATATTGGAGCATGAACTTCAAAGTACAGATGGGCTCTCAAAGTACATTCATTAGTTCATCTGAATCATATACAGTGCTGGTGAAGCCATGGTAATGGACCAATTCTCTTGTTAAGGGGACCACCCTGGCTCTCTTCTCAGGCTGCAGCCTCTCTATTAAAGCCCACAGTAACTTGCTGTAATTCTGTGCGAGGGGTTCCTCACTCTAGCAAACCCACCTACTTCTCCCAGTGTTAGGTGCTACTTTCAGAGCCTCAATGGCTGCATGAGTGATTTCTGCACAAGGCAACCAGGAAGTTTGTAGGCAAGCCCTGAGGGACAGAAATAAACCAGGCCAGGCATGAGCTATGAACCTTTAAATGTGGCCAAATGGTACACATCAGTATCACTAAAGTAATTTTGTTCATGGGGAGGGCAAAGATGGGGGTGATGGCAGGGTAAAAAGAACACTCAAAAATGTGAAGAGTAGGAGAGTGGGGAGTAAGTGTTCTCCCCTACATAGATCACATTAGGAAGGCATTTAACTCTCAAACAAAGGAAGCAGAGCATACTTGTTGAGTCAGATAAGCTGGACCTGAGTGCCCAGTCTTCCCTTGAAAAGCTGCAGCACGGGGGCACCTGGATGGCTCAGTCGGAAGAGCATCCAACTCTTGATCTCGGGGTCATGAGTCTGAGTGCCGTGGTGCGTGTAGAGATTACTCAAACAAATAAAACTTAAAAGAAAAGCTGTAGCATTTCTGGCAAATCTCTGAGTAAGGGTATTTGATGTGAATTTCTTTAAGGTACCTGCCAAATACGATTCTCGGTCATAATTACTTGAATCACTTCACACTGTGTGCTAACTTAGAACACAAGATGCCAAAAGCCATGTGGATATTTTAAAGACAATATGGACTCCTTAAAGGTAAAGTTATAATACTCTATATAAACTTCACGTATTTATTAAGACAACTTCACAGTTCAAAACTGTGTATAGATATTAATACATACACAGATACACAGGTACACAAACACACAATGTTTTCCTATAATGGCTTCCTCTCTGACCAACTCTAAGAGGTTCTTGGACGACAAGCTAGATAACAGCCATCTCTTCCAAGGCCAGCTTACCTTAAATAAATCAGCAACAATTCCATAATCGGCCACTTGAAAAATTGGAGCTTCTGGGTCTTTGTTAATAGCCACAATTGTCTGTGAAATAAAAACAAAGACTTTGGTCTTTATCAGAAAACATACCACAGATTGATGTTTCTACTTTAACACTCCCAACAACAAATTTATATTGTTAAAGATGTGTACTAAATAAGATTAATTTGATTCATTTGTGCCAATCCTGTAAATTTAGGAATTTCTGGGTTTGCACATAAAATTATCTCCTACACCACCACTAGCCCATCACAGTATTTAAAAAGGTTTTAAGCCATTATTTTTCTAAGTTCTTTTCTGACATGAAAAACAGTGTTTTAGGAAGTAACAAACTAGAGGAGAGGATTCTGGGAAGATGGCAAAGTAGGAAGCATCAGGAGGAATCTGTCTTCCTACCAACACTGTTAACAACAGCACTGGCAGAATCTGTCTAATGTAACCATTTTGGAAATCTAGAGTCTATTAAAGGCTTGCAACTTCCAGGGGAAGGCTTGCATGAGCTGTAGCTCTTAGTGCAGTAACAGGTACTCATTCCCCACCCCAATGGCAAGCAGCTGTGCACATGTTCTTGCAGCTGCTTATACACAGCCTGCAGGAGACAGAGTGGGCAAAAAGAACCCTGTCCTCCAGGGACTGGGGACCTGTGCTTTGATCCCGGATCGCTGCTACTGATCAAAAAGACGTTGCTTTTTGCGCCTCCCCCATTGTTAGAAGCCCCTCCCCTCCTCTAGCTAAAGTTCTCTAGGGGATTTAAAATGTCAAAGCACTTCTGCCTCTCTCCAATGTTCTTTTCCCCTTTTGGAAGCCAGAAATTCAAGACTAGGACACTTAGAAGCAACTGGATATACGTGGAAAATTACAAACTAACCTCACATACAGGCTCAGAAAGGACACAAAAAGATCTTAAGTTTATACCTCAGGTTAATCTTTGGCACAGATACAACCTATAACAACCAAAAAACAACAACAAAAAATAAAAACAACAACAAAACAGCAAACCCTGGGGAAGGAGGAGAATCTGACTTCCAGGAATAGATTATTTGATTCAAATATCCAGTTTTCAACAACAACAAAAATCAAAAAAACACTAAGAAACAGGAAAGTATGGGACCACTCAAGGAAAACAAAATCAAGAGAAACTGCTTCTAAGAAAGGTCTGATGGCATCTCTATGAGAAAAAGACTTTAAAAAAACCATTTTAAAGATGCTCAAAGAATTATAAAGATGTAGAGAAACTCAAGAAGACAATGTATGAACAAAATGGAAATAGCAAAAGACAAAACCTAAAGAGAAACCAAAAAGAAAATTGTGGAGATGTAAAGTATAATAACTGAAGTGAAAAATTCACTGGAAAGATTCAAAGGCTGATTTAAGAATCAGAAGACAGAATCAGCAAACTTGAAAATAGGACAATGAAAATTATCAAGTCTTTAGAATAGAAAGAAAAAGATTAAAGAAACGTAATCAGAGCACTTAAGGGTCCTGTGGACCAACATCAAACAAACCAAAATATGCACTGTGGGAGTCCCAGAAGAAAGAAAAAGGTACAGAAAGAATAAATGAAGAAATGGTGGCTGAAATTTTTCTAAATGTGATGGAAGACATGAATATAAACATCCAACACACTAAACAAACTCCAAGAAAGATGAAGTCAAAGAGACCCACACCAAGACACATTATAATCAAACTTTCAAAAGCCAAAGATAAAAAGAGAATCTTGAAAATGAGGACATGTGGCTCATCACATACAGGAGATCCTCAGTAAGAATATCAACAGATTTCTCAGAAATTGTGGAATCCAGAAGGCAGTGAGCTGATACATTCAAAATGCTAAAAGAAAAAAACTGTTGACCAAAAGTCTTATATCCACTGAAACTGTCCTTCCAATGACATTTTCTGCAAAAATTAAAAAACCCATCCTAAAATTCATATGGAATCTCAAGGGACCCTGAATAGCTAAAACAATCTAGAAAAGGAGCAAAGCTGGAAGACCCACACTTCCTGATTTCAAAACTTACTACAAAGCTACAGGAATTAAAACAGTGTGGTACTGGCATAAAGACAGATATATAGACTGGGGGGATAAGAATAGAGAACTCAGAAATAAACCCTCACATATAGGGTCAAATGATTTTTTTTTTTAAAGATTTTATTTATTTATTTGACAGACAGAGATCACAAGTAGGCAGAGGGCAGGCAGAGAGAGAGAGAGGAGGAAGCAGGCTCCCTGCAGAGCAGAGAGCCCGATGTGGGGCTCGATCCCAGGACCCTGGGATCACGACCCTAGCCGAAGGCAGAGGCTCTAACCCACTGAGCCACCCAGGTGCCCCAGGTCAAATGATTTTTGACTAGAGTGTCAAAATCATTTAATGAGAAAAGGACAGCCTTTTCAACAAGTAAATTACTATGTCTCCTACATGAACCACCAAAAGATCCTATTATCTCCTATAAAATTTTTTATGTGAAGGATTATAATGACAGATGAGCAAATTAAGGAGAAATAGTCCTAAAAACAGTGCTACATGTACCAATTATTCTTTTATTAGTAACAGATTATATATTACAAATGGTTTGGTATTCTCCACAGATTTTTTTTTTAAAGATTTTATTTATTTATTTGACAGAGATCACAAGTAGGCAGAGAGGGAGGCATAGAGAGAGGGGGAAGCAGGTTCCCTGCTGAGCAGAGAGCCCGATGTGGGGCTCGATGCCAGGACCCTGGAATCATGACCTGAGCCGAAGGCAGAGGCTTAACCCACTGAGCCGCCGAAGCCCCCTTTTTATTTTTATTTATTTTTATTTATTCTTTTTTTTAAAGATTGTATTTATTTAGTTGTCAGAGAGAGAGAGGGAGAGAGCGAGCACAGGCAGACAGAACGGCAGGCAGAGGGAGAAGCAGGCTCCCTGACGAGCAAGGAGCCCGATGCGGGACTCGATCCCAGGACGCCGGGATCACGACCTGAGCCGAAGGCAGCTGCCCAACCAACTGAGCCACCCAGGTGTCCCCGAAGCCCCCTTTTTAAAAAAAGATTTTATTTATTAATTTGAGAGAGAGCACATGCACACATATAGAGGGGAGGGGCAGCAGGAGAGGGAGAGAGAGTCTCAAGCAGACTCTGTGCAGAACACAGAGCCCAAGGCAGGGCTCAACCCTACAACTCTGAGATCACGACCTGAGCCAAAACCAGCCACTGGATGCTTTACTAAGTAAGTGTGCCACCTAGGCACCCCTCCACAGATGCTTCAAACACCACTGCAATTAAAGTAAAATTAAAGTTTTGACTATAATATTTGATTCTTATGTGGTGTTATTTTAATACAGTATGATGATTTATCTCTCTAGAAGTAAAATTAAGTTTCTACTTGCTTGTTACTCTATCACATGAAAATAGCTGAAACATATTTTAAGAGAATTTTGATACAGTCTGACTTAACATATAGGCTACAAGACATATGTGTAACTCCCCTAGGTTCTCTCAAAAAGATGAAAACATTCCAGAATATCTGAGATTGAAACATAGTGTAGTCCAGGTAACTACTATTCCAGTCAAACATGCCATATGTATTAAAAAATATGTGGTCAGAGACAAGAAATGATGGTTTCAGTATGAGCCTCAAATCCAAAGTCACAAGTACAAACATTTCAAATCACAGGCATTTGATTTGCATCGAGGTGTTTCTCTTCTGGGAATATGTAAGCCTGCTTCACAGGAACTAGCAGAGATTTATTTAATTAATGATGGTTAATGATTTTCCTGGAGGCCACCTAGTCAAACATCTGACATTTTAATCATGTGAAAGCTTTTTCATTCCAACCATATAAAAGTTATTTTTAAAGCAAAAGCACACAACTGTGGACAAGGAACCATTAAAGTATTTAAGAAGAAAGATTTGGGAATGGTTACAGTTTTTCAAATTACTAAAAGAATATTCCTGAATTGTCAACTGTAAATGAGTATCATAAAATCTTGCTTGCATCCTAGAGCTCTCTTAATATGTCCTTATAAATTCATGCTCCTCTTCCTTACACAGCTTTTAAAGCACAGATTGTAATCAATGATATTAATATGTATATAGTCCAGAAAGTACTCTTATTACATCGAATTGTTTCATATAACAACCAAATCTCATATTCTTCAAACTATATGATGATGTTAATTAAAACTGTAACTTGTATGCAGTGTGATTATTAGATTTAAGACAATTACTTTAATATTCCATTTTAGACCTCAACCAAAATTATAACCAGAGACTGTTGCATCTCCTACACAAGTTGGTGATGACAAGAGCTGTTTTTTTCATTTAAGCATCTCCCGCATCTAGTACAAAAGTAAATGCTTAATAAATATTTGTTGACTACATAAACAGACAACATCTTGGCTCAAATTTATTCTAATAAACAGTTCCCAACACTGGTCTCCTTACTTCAATCGTTCCTTTTTTTGCTTTAACATACTAGCTAGTCCATCTCTCCCCTAATCCAGTCCTGTTGCCATGGCATGACATTTTTACCAGGATCTTCTTGGCAGGAAGAATCGTTTGAGAAGTAGAATTCTAGATATGTCTGAACTCGCCCAGCTAAAAATATTTTTTAGGGTTGCTGATGTTGGAGTGGTTTTTTTTTCCCCTTTAATGCAGCAGTAACATTTTCCCCACTGGCACTGCTTGTTTTCATAGCTCAGTGAAGAAAGCTGCCATCCAACTGTGAAATCTGACTGGTTTTGAGCCAATTCATTTAGAGGTTACAAGGAGGTAGTGAATGCATTTTTTCAAGTTAGAAGTTAAACCTGTTAAAAGTTTTATTACCTTTATATCAAACTTCCATCTGAATGGATAAAAGCTGGAGTGTCAGAAGCATCTCTGTCTTCATGAAAGACTAAGTTCATAATTCAAAGTGTGCATTGGTATGCATGAATTAATGTGTCATATTCTGAAATATATGCTCAGAGAATCCTTACACAGGGCTTCCCAATACAGTCCAAAGTAGCAAGTCAGCATCCAGTGTTTCCTCTACACACTATATTGCTAATAATTACTGAGATATGGAGATGCTCCAACCCTAAATGTTTCTGTCACACTTAGTAACATACCTGAGAAGAGGAGCTTTGCTGCCATATAAGGGTGGGACTTTAAGGGGACCAGGGTGAAGCAGACAATCAGGGATCAGAAACTTCACAAACTAGTTAGATGGTCAGAACCTCATCAAGCTCTATTCACCCTAAATTTTCTACCCATAGACGGTCGCAGCTGAAAGGGACCTTAAACATCATCAATGAATACGTGTATTAGGCAAAGAACTGAGGTACAGACAAAACACATCATGTGGTAAGCTAGGGGCAGAGTTGGGACTCAGGGTCACACTTCTTTCCATGACATAGCAACGCCTCTCCTACCAATGGTACAGCTTCAAACCGTGAACAGCACCTTATATTTCTTTCTATTCTTAGAAAGAATATTAATCTGAATGGTTGAACGTACACACTGTAACTATATGGAACGAATGAAACCAAAATTTTAAAATAAGATAATTTTTCTTCTAGGATTATTATTGTGTAGTTACCTTACTGTCTTTCATCCCAGCTAAATGTTGGATGGCTCCAGATATTCCTACAGCAATATAAAGCTCCTGAAACAAAAGAAACCATATCATTAATATATACTTATATATATTGTACTGTATCCTCCACAATATTGGCATTAGCAATTCAAGTCTTAGGTTAAAGATATTTTAAATAAAATAGATGCAATATGTTTTACTTAAATCATGTTTTCTTCCTTCTCTGATCTAACCCATAGTCTTCTTTTTCTTCTGAATTCCTATACTAGTGGTGATATAATAATAAATATGCAGATAATGAAAATCAATGAGCAATAAGTATGTGCTAAGCATTTGACATCAACTGTTTCACTTAATCTCATAATTTCCTGTGAGGCAGCACTTTTGTCTGGGCTGCTCATTTAGATACCACATTTTAATTCATCACTCTGTATATATTCACTATACACACACACACACACACACACACACACACACACATTCACTAGATATACACACACACACATCAATACTTATCCATATACACCCATTCACAATATATACACAATGTACATATAAACACATACACGTATTAAAATATATTGAGTTGTTTGCCTCCTCATAAGAGTATTTATTAAAATGATAAGATATAGTCATTAAACTTCCATATTTAGAACAAAAGTACAAAACAGCCTTAAGAGGTTCTAAACACAGACACACATACATGTGCACATGCATACACAACCTCCCTAAGAAATACAAACTTCTTGAAGGAATAGGCTAAGCCTATTTCAAGGTTTATAAAAGGACCCCCAGACTGTAGTTTCTGAGCAAATGTTGATGACAATATTTGCACTCCCCTCCCCGGCCCTTTGCCCCTGGTAATAACAGAGTATGACTACTGATTACTGCTCTCTGCCCCCTTACCTAAAAAATTTAAAGTGTCCATGTTTAGAAAACTACTAAGTGCTTAATTTAAAAGAGCTTAGCTGCTTCATTCTGTCTACTAGATACAATTAAAGCTTTAACTGAAAAGCTTTTCCCCACACATAAACTGACCAAGTCTGGCCTTGGGTAGGAGGTTCATCTACCACATAACCAAACTGACATTACGGATTTGCCACAACTGACAGCAGTCTCTCCTCAATATGAGTAAGGTGGAAGGCACTGAAAGTGGCTTTGTCACACTCAGTTTTATTACAGAGCAGATACTTTAAAGTCAATGACAGTGTTAGGTAGTCCCACCTTGTTTTCTGCACTGCTTATGATTTAATTTAACAACTGCTTGCTCCAAAATGTGAGAGCATTTCAACCAAGATTTGAGGATAATGTCAGTAAATAATGCTATGATTTTTCCTAACACATAACATGTGTGTCTGTATACAAGTCAATTTCCCCCTCTCTCAGTTTCTCAATTGTAAACAGAGGGGGGTATAGCCCCCAAACTAGAGATTCTTTAAAAAGCTTCCCAGGATACTCTAACATGTAGCCAGAGCTAAGAACCACTAGAAAGATGATCGCTCAGCTCTTATGCAGCTTAAAACCTAAACTCTTTCCAAGAGGACCAGGCCAGGGGATGCTATATACCCAGGCTTTATCTTTAAAGGCATAAAGTGGGCGCATCTGGGTGGCTCAGTTGGTTAAGCATATGCCTTTGACTCAGGTCATGATCCCAGGGTCCTGGTATAGAGTCCCATGTCAACCAGGATGCCTGCTTCTCCCTCTTCCTCTGCCTGCCCCTCCCCCCAGCTAGTGCACTCTGTCAAATAAATAAATAAAATCTTAAAAAAATAAATAAATAAAGGCATGAAGTGTCCAACCACTTCTAAAGCAGCAAGATACCATTATATACCCTGGGAAAGGAGACAACCTAGTCCCCAAAGTGAGTTCAATCATCTAAAAATGAGGTAGGCTTGTTTTCCAATTCAACTTGCTCTTTAGTTACCACCAAAAGCCTAAATATAAGTAGGTACAATTTGACCTAAAAAGATGTTCTTAGGCTGTAGGAAGTAAAACGTACAAATAAGGATTAAAAAAAAAAAAAAATCCCAACTCCATGATTCTCTCTCAAACATATGCAATGAGTCTGTTATGACCACTTACACTTGGGACAATGCGGTAAGACCCTGTCATACTTCATCAAGCATGGTCACTACCATAAGTGATAAACAAGCTTCTTTTCTTTGAGAAAGCACCACTATTTTTTATTTAAGACTTCAGGTAACTTCAATTGATAATTTCAACATCATTTCAGTTATTCTGACTGGCATTTCTTTCATTTAAAGGACAACCATTAAATTGTTAATCAAAAAAAATACTTATTAAATCTCACATTCAGGAAAACCAGGCCAACAAGATTTTCAATGCAAGTTGTTTAGAAAAACAAACCTAAAGATTTGTCTTCAAGGTTCAGAGGACTCAGAAAACTGTCTCACTAACCACTCTTCCAAGTACATTCTCAAAGCAAGCAGTGGAAAAAATCAATAGTTCTGTAAATGAGTCCTTCTAACATACATGTCTACATTAAAATTCAACAAGTCTTAAAAGCTCCATTTGCATCATAAAATGCTAATAAAAAACGCTGATCATTCTGGCAATAAACATCTACATAAATATAATATAAATGAAATTTATTTTACACCCCCTGAGAAATGAATACCATCGGCTTTAACTATAAATGTCACTAAGGAAATTAAAGATTCTGGACCAAAGCAAACCGAAGGGCCATTCCTGCTATTCTTACCAGGGTTAAGTAATCCAAATGGGTTCACATGACCAACAGGCCCTCATTTTACTGTCTTATAAACATGATTCTCTGAATAAATATAAAAGCATTAAAACAATAACCAGAAAGAGTCCTGGGATTTGGGCTGCTGTTCTGCGATCTGATAGCTCTCTCTGGCAGGAAGAGAGAATTTTTTCTTCTTTTTTAAAAAACATGGACAGGCAATTAGACTATTACCTTAAGATGCTTCCTTATGGCTCAGAAAGCATTTCTGTATTTCAATAAAAATAATTAGTATGTATAAAACTCTACAGATGCTAATTTATGGAGCACTTTAGACACCACTTCACAACATAACAAGGCAATCCCTGCCCTGAGGCACTTACCTTCCAAAATCAGAAAGTAAGATAATTTGGATAGAAAAATGAGAGGTGATTTTGGAGGGAGCAGCAATTAAGGGTTCAAGAAAAGGTAGGATTAAAGAAAGGAGCAGACAGAGAAGTAAGGAGGGGAAGTTCTGGAGATAAAGTCCTAGAAGCCCTGCGGGGAGGAATGCAGAAGTGAGACGAGGCCAGCCTGAGTCGGCAGCCGTGCTGGTTGGTCACCCCGCAAATAAAGAAGGGGCACTGGTGGGAAGAAGTAAAGCCACCACGGCAGTGAGAGGACCAGAGGCTATTCTGAAATGTAAAGAAGGGACAGCTCTCTTACTTCAACAGAAACAAGGACCAGCAGAAGAAAGCACAAATCCCTCTTCCTTTGTAACCACCTAAAAAAACTATAGCTGTAGACTCATCCGAAGAACTCCGAGGCAGGGCTCTAGAACACTTTACAGTGGGCTGAGATGAACATAGGAACAGGGATTGGAAACTGCTGCATCCAGTTCGCAAGAGGAATATATTACTGAGGTTAAGAGCCTAGGACCTAGAATCTCATCGCCTATGTTTAAATTCCAACTCAGCCACCTGACAGACACAGGACCGTGGGCCAGCTACTGAACCTCTCCATGCCTCGGCCTGCTCATCTGAAAAACTGGGATTATTAAGTATCCCTACTTCGAGGGGTACGGTGAGGCTTCAGTCCTTAGCATAATAACCAGATACTAATGTGCCTTGAGGTTTGCTCAAATATTGATTCTCTCAGCCCACTGGCTGGCCAGCTAGGCTCCTGGGTTGGTCTCAAGGCCACCACATACAGCTGAGCTACTACACTGAACAGCTCCAGAGGGAGGTGCCACTTACATCATACTATCACAGAACACATTTTTATTACAATAATTTTCCAACAGATGGCAGTAACGTAACTTGAGAAAGAGGTACGTTTCTCCTAATTCGTACAAAAAAGTTGTATGGACTAGAAGTACAGGGAAGCCAGAATCCTCTGTGGTACAAGAACATTATAGTCTTCTAAGTATGCCATACCAGGAAAAAGTTGAGAGATATTAACTATGATTTACTGTTGTTGATACTGCTGTTATATCTTACAGGGACTATATAAAGAAAGACACTGTTTCTTTGTCCCATGTCCTCAAGAAGCTCACAGTCTAACAACATAGGTTAAGATAAAATAATAAGAGTCTATAATCCAATCTGGGGGAAAAAAAATCTAAGTATGTCAGAGCTCTGGTCTCTTGTGTAAATGCTTTTAGTACCTGCCACTGAGAAGTGGAAAGGTCTCTGGAAGCAGGAAGCAGATCAGGGGATGACATTCCTCTGTAGTCATTTCTACTCTCTGCCAAACAGAAGCCCACTTTCGCAGCTTATCCCATCTGCTATGGCTCCTTAGTCCTTCAGACAAAACAAGCTTTTATTTAATTTTTTCAAGACACGCTTTTAAAAGCAGGTTTTATTGGTCCTAACTAAATAATAAACCTGAATGTCTGATAAACAGAAAGGTGACTGGAATGAAACCTTAACTACTTTTACAGAAATTTAACCAACCTATGGAATCAACACGGCCAGAGTATTCTCTGATACGTGATTTGAGTTTTGGTTACTTTCTTTGGAAAGAAGGAACATCACTCCTGCTTAACCCAAACCTTGTACAGGAAACCTGGAATTCTAAAAGGTATTATCTGAGTCCTATTCTCCAGAGGATTTTAGTGCAGAAGCTAAGGAGAAAAGTGGTCTCTTACTTGCACATTGTGATTTTTGTCTAATGCTGTTGTTAGATACAAAAAAATATAAAATGTGTGAGCCACATATTTAATTTAAAAAAATTTTTTAAAGATTTTATCTATTTGAGGGGTGCCTGGGTGGCTCAGTCATTAAGCGTCTGCCTTCAGCTCAGGTCCTGATTCCAGAGTCCAGGGATCGAGCCCTGCATCAGGGTCCCTGCTCGGCAGAAGTCTGCTTCTCCATCTCCCACTCCCCCTGGTTTGTGTTCCCTCTCTCGCTGTGTCTCCCTCAGTCAAATAAATAAATAAAATCCCTAAAAAAATTTTTAATTAAAAAAAAAAAAAAAGATTTTATCTATTTGAGAGAGACAGTGCCAGAGAGAGCGAGCACAAGTGGAGGGGAGAGGCAGAGGCAGAAGCATCCCTGCTAAGCAGGGGGCCCAACATGGGGCTTGATCCCAGGACTCTGGGATCATGACCGGGGCCAAAGGCAGAAGCTTAACTGACTGAGCCACCCAGAAGCTTAACTGACTAAGCTTTATTAAAGTAAAACAAAACAAAAAAGTAAAACTAACTTTAATAATGCAATCTCAATTCAGACTAAGTACATCTCAAGTGCCCAAGAGCCACATGTAGGTTAGTGGTTACCATACTGGACAGCACAGATCCAAGATAATTTTAGAATAAGCTAAAGAGCAGCTTTCTTGTAAACTCAACAAGGGTACTATACTACATGGTCTGAGAGTGGATCTAAAGATAAAATGATATTAGTCTCATGTGTCTGCCTTGCTTGGATTGGCTCAGAACAAGATCATTTACAAGCTGTTTTAAACTCAGAGAGAGAACCGAAAAGGAAAGTCAGCAGTGTAACAAAACTGAAGACAGCGTGAGAAGCAGCAGGATTAAACAAGAGGGCAGCCAACAGCTAAATCACAAATAGATGACAAAAGTCCATCAAATTTTAGGTAGTGTGGACCATTACAGGAAAGCCAAAGGCAGATGAAAACCACTGGCTTAATATGGTAAATTTATACTCTGAAAAGAAACTATTAAATTTTACCCTCTTGTAGGTTATAATTTTTCTTAAAACTCTAGAAGAACTGAAAAATCTATCCTTAAAAACACATTTTTTCAAAAAAGTATCTAAATAATGAGTAAAAACAATAAAATAGAAATTTAAGAATAGTTGGAATGAAACACCAAAAAAGGCAAAGCTTATCAGAATTGTAGGATGCAGCTAAAGTAATACAAAAAAAGATTTACACCTTTAAAATTTTTGTATTAGGGAACAGGATTATCGAAAATTAATAAGCTAAGATCTCAATTCAAGAAAGCCGAAAATGAGGGTTACTTAGGTGGCTCAGTCGATTAAGCATATGACTTTGGCTCAGGTCACGATCCCAGGGTCCTGGGACTGAGTCCCACATTGAGCTCTGCGCATGGCTCTCTGCTCAGTGGGGAGTCTGCTTGTCCCTCTCTCTCTGCCCCTCCCCCTCTGCTCATGCTCCCACTGTCTCTCAAATAAATAAATAAAATCTTTTTTAAAAAGTTGAAAATAAGTATACAAAACCAGTACATTTATTCAATCACTATTACAACTAAATAAATAAGATCAGAGATGGGTGGAGATCCTGACTGTTCCACATACCCTCTATATTCTCAAGCAAGTTATTTAACCTCTCAGAATCTCAATCTTGTGTGCAAAATGGAGATAAACTGTAGCTAATAGGACTGTTGTGATCATTAAATAATCCAGTGAATGTGAAATGTTCAAAATAGGTTAGATGTTAATACTTATGCTATTATTATTACTACTAAAGGATCACTAAATCCTTAAGCTAGAAGGCAAAAGACAGTCAACTATTTTTTTAAATATATTTTTTTAAGATTTTATTTATTTATTCGACAGACAGAGATCACAAGTAGATAGAGAGGCAGGCAGAGACAGAGGAAGGCAAGCAGGCTCCCCGCTGAGCAGAGAGCCCAATGCAGGGCTTGATCCCAGGACCCTGGGATCATGACCTGAGCCGAAGGCAGAGGCTTTAACCCACTGAGGCACCCAGGCGCCCCAAGAGAGCCAACTATTATCTATATTCCAATTTGAAGTGGCAACCACCACCTCAAGGGAGTTGTTATTAATTTGATATAATTCTTCCGGGATAATGCACTGGGAAAATTTCTTTTAACTGATACTTACTAGTTTCTCTGCATATAGTACTGGCAATAAAGTTGGAAATTCTGCCCAACTTTCTAGATAGTGCTGGCTGGCTTAGAAAGTTGGGGTAAATTTCTTTCCAAGATTCTAACACAATCTTATATAGAAATATATACCCCAGATTCAGGTACCAAGACATATCATACTGGTTATACAAAACATATATATGAGGCACCTGGGTGATTCCTGGTTTTGGCTCAGATCCTAATCTCTGGGTCTTGAGATCAAGCCCTATGTTGGGCTCCACTTAAGAATCTCTCTCCCTCTCCCTTTGCCCTTACCCCTGACTTGCATGCTCTCTCTCGCTCTCTCAAAACAAAACAAAAACCATATATATATACATACACATATATATGAAGTTGAAATTACATGAGATTATGTTGTAAATTCATACATTCACTTTTTTCTGGAATTGGACAGTATTCTGCCTGCAGCAACTTCAAATCTGCTTTACTTTAAACAAAGTAGAAAGATTTAAACATTCACTTTTTTGTTTATATGAAATATGAATGAGTGGAGTAGCTAAATCTGAAGCTTTCAGAGCAGAAAAGCCAAGCCAATATTGCTTTATCTCTTTAAAAATCAGGTTTCAAATCTCTTTTCTACCAGCGGTCTCCCTTTCTAGATAGAGTTGGGGGAAGGAACATAAAAGCTACATTTCTTCAAAGACAGAAATTTGAGAAGACAACCTGTAAGTAATTCTAGAGCTTGGAGATCCAATAACCAATAACAATAACCTCATGATGGCTTCAGATAGGACAACAGTTTTACAAAATGGCAAATGCTTTCTCAACCTTCTTATTCAGAAGACTACAGAAGCATTACTTTAAACAGCAACTGTTACAGCTAAAACACAACCACATATATAGGACAAATGCCAGGTTAGGAGTTAGATGAATTTATCATAGCAAATAATGTCTCTGAGAAGCAGATTAACGGAGCTATATTTTCTAATTACTGCAAGTCTCCTGTGCATTAGTATTGCTATATTTCATCCTGTTGCTCATTTAAAAGGCCAAACTATTTCTTCTGTTTGCCAAATTGTGTTAAGTCTCTTCTCTTTTTGGAAGAGGCCCCAAAACACAAAGCACAACTCACTGTGGCTCTTTTCTCCAAGAGCTCTATTGCCTGTGTTATGAAGTTCTCAGGCAGGATTATGGCTAAACTGAGTTTTACATGAATGGAGGACTTTACACATACTCTTGATTTGAAGCTGAACATATGTCCCAGCCATTAGACAATGCTCCTGTACTAGGACTAGCTCAGGTTTTTATCAGGAGTCAAGATGGCATATGAATCATTACAGTTACACAAATTCTCTATGATATTCTGGTAACTACGCTGTACTTTACAAACTTTATCTCATATAACTATGACAACTCTATAGGATAGGAATTACTCCCATTTTACGGAAGAGAAAAGCATAGGCTCAGGCAGGCTATGTATTGTCCAATGCATGTATAGTGTACCTAGTAAAAGACTGGCTTCTTAACCCAATTCCTTTGATTTTTAAATTCAGTACTTTTTTCTACTATACCACAGATAACTGAATATTATGACAGTACTGGTAATATGTTTTAACTGAAGCCACTAGTCTATAAAACTGCAATAAATATATTTATCTTAGAGAAAAATCATTAACACAAGATGAAATGAACAGCTAACTTAAGTTTATGTATTAAAAAGTACCATCAATTTTACAGATGCCTGGGTGGCTCAGTTGGTTAAATGTCTGCCTTCAGCTCAGGTCATGATCCCAGGGTCCTGGGACTGAGTCCCACCCACATGGGGCTCCCTGCTCTGCAGGGAGTCTGCTTCTCCCTCTGCCCCTCTCCCCACTCATTCAATCTCTCTCATTCTCATGCTCTCTCAACTAAATAAAATATAATCTTTAAATATTTAGCTATTTTACAATTAAATGTGCAGCATTTACCTAATTCACTTCTATGCTAATTCCCGGATTTCCCACTGTGGGAAAATACTCCTTATGCATACTTGGAATAACAGAAAACCAAGTTTATTATCATATACTTTGCTAAAATTATTCAGATGATTAAACTGAAATACTTGGGAATATGCCATCAAAACACTTAGATATAGAATCACTCTATTACAAAGCTTTGTATTTTAGTGGGTCAAATAAAAACTTTATCAAATTTTTTGTCAGCAAGATTTTTTAATTGATTGAAATCAGTTAGAACATGCTAAATTATATAGTCCTACATAGAATTTTGTAGTAAGGCACCTCTGACATTATCTATGTAATTGTGTTATTTTACCAATGAAAAAATTGTGGCCCCACAAAACAAACAGGGCACTAGGACCTGACTTCCAAGCAATATTCTTTTCCCTCAACCAAGCTGCCTCTTTCCTAAACTTACTAAAGAGTTAAGTCATTGCTTCTGCATAGCATTCCTTGATCTTTATTCTAAAATTCTTAAGATAACTTCTACGCCAACGACCTCATGAGAGCTACAAAGTAACCAGAGGAAAGCAATTTGGCAGTTCCTCAAAAAGCTAAACACAGAATTACCCTAAGACCCAGCAATCCCACCCTAAGATATAAACCCTAAAGAACCAAAAACAGACTCAAACATATACTTGTATGTGAATGTTCACAGAAGCATTATTCACAATAGCCAAAAGGTGAAAACAAAACAATGCAAGTATCCACCTGCAGATAAATGGATAAACAAAATGTTCATGGCATATTAATGGAATATTCTTCAGCCATAAAAAAGGAATGAAGTTCTAATGCGTGCTACAATATAAACGAAATCTGGAAACATGATAAATAAAATAAGACACTCACAAAAGGACAAATACTGTTATGATTCCACTTTTATGAAATATCTAGCAGAGGCAAAAATTACAGAGACATAAAGTAGATGAAAGATTAGCAGGGACTAGGATGGGGGAATGGAGAGTTACTGCTTAATGGATATAGGGTTTCAGTTTGGGGTGATGAAAAATTGTGGACATAGATGGTGATGGTTGCTTAACACTGTGAATGTAATTACTGCCACCGAATTGTACACTCAAAAATGGTTAAAATGGCAAATTTTTAAAATTTTATAATAAAATAGTCATTAG